>NW_006921624.1:2502746-2504212 GCF_000298275.1 Orycteropus afer afer | reverse complement strand
CAGCCCAGTGTTGTTTCCAATCCATGCTAAAAGATGGCCAAGATCTAAGAGGCCCTTTCTTGTCACGAATATGACGCACGCCCGTGTGACTCCTAAGTTCATGTTTATTCCATTCTGAAGGTCAGCAGTAACAAAAAGTGAGGTTAGCACACATTCAAATGATTTATGCTTTAGGAATTTTCCAGGATCTGGGATGTTGGGTTGAAAGAAGTAGCTTGATGACAAGATCCTTGATGTGACCCGGACACTGTCAGTTACCTTCACTAATCTTGAAGTAGTGCACAAAGCAGCTGAATGAGAATCAGGGAATGACTTCAAGTATGTGACAGACTGAGGGCATCTCATGAAGGGCAAGGTGCCAAATGCCTGGTTCTTGTCCACTCGTCTTTTAAGTTTATCTGTTCAAGAACTTGGGCTCCTGGTTTCTGGGACCAAGTAGGCCGACTTCCCTTGTAGCCCTGGAAAGGAAAGAAGCAATTGCAAAATTGTCTTGTCCACAAAAAAGAAAGGGAATTTACTATTACCATTTCTTGGTAAATGAAAGAACTCTACAACACTTATACTCCATTGGCTCCATTTTTGCCTTTTGAACTATAGCTGTCATCTATTTTAATTCAACATACATTTCTAACCTCATAAGACATCTCTATTGTTGCTTTAAACAGGCATTATTAATCTAGATTTGCCACATTTTACTCCTTTTCATTGCGTTTCTCCCTTCTCCCTAAAGAACACCTTTTAGTATTTTGGTATGGGGCTTCTAGACATACGCTCAAGTGCTTGCTTTACTGATTACTCACTCTGCTCTCTAATCCTTGGGCCGCTATGTATTTAAACCCTCACAATGGAGGAGGACTTCTCCTATCTTTGTTCTGGCTATTCTTACTAGTTATCTTTTTTGTCTTTCTATTCTTTTACCAATATCTCAACTTTAATTTTGTTTTCCCTTTTCAGCCAAAAAGCCACCACCAGTGTCCCCTGTGGCCTGTCTTCTCTCCGCTTGCTGACCAAGAACTTCTCTCCAAAGGTGGTTCTTGCACAGTATCCAATTATCCATTACCCATTGTAGGGCGGTGTAAAATCACAATGATAAGCAGATATTCAAAGCACAGTGGATTAAGGGAAATAGGCAGTTTTAAGGTCTATTTTGGGGAAAGATTCAATAAGAACTGATGTTAGAGTAATTGGATCATGAAAGAAAGGAACTTGAATGAGTGGTGGTGCCATTTACTGAGGCAGGAAAGACTTAATTGAGAGCATGTTCAGGGGTGTGGTAGTTAAGGTTGTATGCCAACTTGGCTGGGCCTGGTTTTGAGTGGCTAGGCTGCTGGATGTAGTTATTCCAAAGCATGATGAGGATGGTAATCAATTCCATGGTGGACTCTACTGTGAGCAGCTAAGTAGCCACCTTAGGGATGTGATCTGCTTCCAGTATATGTTGTTGTTGTTGTTAAGTGCCGTCGAGT
>NW_006921624.1:2498473-2499691 GCF_000298275.1 Orycteropus afer afer | reverse complement strand
TTAGCAGTCAAGTGCCTTAGGCACTACGCTACCTTGGAGTCTATTGTCAACTGAATAGAATTTATTCTTATTGAGAGCTGGCAATCAAACTATCTATGGTAGTATCTGAGAGCAGAGGTTTGGAGTCAGACAGATGTTTCAAACTCTGAATTCATAACTCAGCTAACTGTGTGATCACAAGCAAGTTGTAAAACCTGCTCAGGGTCTTCATCTGTAAAATGGAGATTTGTGGAGATAAGATAATACAAGTGTTCAACACAACAACCATTGTATAAGTGCTCAATAAATGATAGTTGTTATTATTATTATTGTTTATTATATTTATTATATTCCACCACCCATCTGCCAGTTTGTGGTACTGAGCATGTTGCTATGGTGCTGGAAGCCATAGCACTGGTATTTTAGGTACCAGCAAGATCATCCACAGTGGACAGGTTTCAGTGGACTTCTAGGTGAGTCAGACTAGGAAGAAAGTCCTGATGATCTCCTTCTAAAAATTAGCCATGAAAATGCTGTGGATCACAACAGAATATTGTCTAGTACAGTGCTGGGAGATGAGCTTTCTAGGTTAGAAGCCGTTCAAAATACACAGTGTCCATGACAATGAACTTGAGCATACCAATGATTGTGAAGATGGTGTAGGACCAGACAACATTTTGTTCTATTGTACACTGGGTCACCATGGGTTGGAGTCAAGGCAAGGGCAACTAACAACAAAATTATTATTATTATTACTATTAACACCCCCGTATAAAGCTGAGGGACTTGTGGCCTAGAAAAGAAGGCTGTCAGGCATATGGAACTCCAGTAGCCCTTGTGCAGTTCTCTTAAGAGTCATAGGTCTGGAGACAGACTGCACTGACGTCCAAGAGCTGATAACAACCTTCTCCTCCCAACTCTATATTCCATAATGTTATGTAGATAGCTTGCAATTAGCCAGTGTAGGAAATGGAAATCTTGCAAATCAGGGTGTTTTCTCTCTGGAGAGCTGTTTGTTTGCTTATAAGCAAAGTGCAGCATAGTGAATTGCGTGGTATGGCTTTTCTAGCCATAGTCTTTGTAACTCTGACCAGATTACTTGGACCACACAAATATATGTCAACTTGGCTGGGAAGCTGGTAGCAGTTATTTCCTATAATGAGACTGGCAATTAATTCTGTGGTGGAATTCACCATGAGCAACTGAGTAGTTACTTTTAAACTCCTGATTGTTAAAGTC
>NW_006921624.1:2495858-2497183 GCF_000298275.1 Orycteropus afer afer | reverse complement strand
CTCCTTGGGTTCCTTGGTTCCATTTATCCTTCTTTCCTGCTCCTTCCTGATTTCTGAGCTTTGTTTTTGGGGAAATGCTGCCCTTTGGTCTCATACTGTTGACTGTATGTTCCTCCCTGGTATTATTATTCATTTTACAGCCTGTCTATTATTTGGTTGAGGGGTGGGTTACATTCTAGGCTTGAAGGGTGTCTAAGGGCCACAGTCTTGGGGGTTCCACTTGTCTCTATAAGGCCAACAATCTGGCCTTTTTTATGTTTCTGAATTTTGTTCTACATTTCCCCCCCTCTCTGTCCAGGATTTTCTAATGTGATCTGATCAGAGAGGTAGGTAATGGTAGCTGGGCACCATCTAGTTCTGCTGGTCTCTGGGTCATGGAAGCTATGGTTCATGTGGTCCATATGTTTATAAAGTTTTGACATCAAGGTTTTTCTGACCTTATAAAATGAGTAGGGGATTGTTGTCTCTTTTTCTTTTCTTGGAAATAACTGTATTATTTCTTCTTTAATTCACTGGTAAAGATATATGGGCCTAGAGTTTTCTTTGTATGAAGATTTTATACTACAGATTCAATTTCTGTAATGTTACAGAACTATTCAGATTTTCTATTTTTTTTTCAAGTTGGTTGGAGTTTCTGGGTGGTGCAAATGGTTAGTGCTTGGCTGCTAACCAAAAAGTTAGAAGTTTGAATCCACCCAAGGGTGCCTTGGAAGAAACACCTGGCAACCTACTTCTAAAAAGTCAGTCACTGAAAACACTGTGGAGCACAATTCTACTCTGACACCCGTGGGGTCCCCATGAATCCAAGTTGACTTGACAGCAAGTGGTTTTTCATGTTTTCCCTAGGAAATTGTCTACTTCACTCAAAAATTCACAATATATTATTTTGATCATTAAAATATTTGTATAATCTATAGTGATGTCCTTTTTTTTTTTGTTGTTGTTCCTGATATTAATTATTTGTGCCTTTCCTTTTTCTCTTTTCACTTTTGTTTCTCTTGCCATGGGCTTTATTAATTCTAAGAGCCTTTTCAAAATAGAAATGTTTGGCTTTATTAATCCTGGGAAAGAGATGTAATATCTACAAATTTCATTTCAGGAGTTCATCTTTGTTTACTGTCATGCTTCTTCTTATTATTATTGTGAAGATCTGAACTAAGAGAGGCAGTGGGGATGGACATGTGAAGATGTACTCAAAGATGTCAAGGCTGGAACTCTGTGTCTTTTTTTTTTTTTTTTAAATCTCTTTTAATCTCTGATCTGGCATGTGACTTGTGTCCAATATACTGTCTGTTGAGTGAATAAAAGGTTTCCATGTAAGGGTT
>NW_006921624.1:2493594-2494648 GCF_000298275.1 Orycteropus afer afer | reverse complement strand
TTTTGTAAATGCTCTCTAGCAACAAATTAGACCTCATAGCCATCATTTGCTGAATCATCATTGAGCTTATGTATCCAAGCAGAGGTTATCTAAAGCCATCACTCATCCTAAGACACTGAAATGCTGAAATTGGTGTTTCTTAATTTCCTTTTTTAAATTGTGAAGTAAAACAAAAAATGTACAAGTCATAAAAGTACAACTCAGTGTATTAGCACAGAGTGAACATGCATTTAATCCATGTAAATAAATAGAAAGGTCGCTAAGGGCACAAATGGTTTGCACTTAACTACTAACCTAGAGGTAGCTGATTCCAACCCACCCAGCAGCACGGCAGAAGAAAGGCCTGGCAACAGGCTTCCATAAAGATCATAGACAAGAGAACCCGGTGGAATGGTTCTACTGTTGTATCTACTCTGTAGATTGCTAGCACCTCACCCATCACTGCTATTGAGTCAATTCTGACTCACAGCAACCCTACAGGACAGAGCAGAACTGCCCCATAGGGTTTCCAAGGCTGTAAATCTTTACAGAAGCAGACTGCCTCATCTTTCTACCATGAAGCGGTTGGTGGATTTGAACTCCTGACCTTTTGGTTAGCAGCTGAATGTTTTAAACACGGTGCCACCAGAACTCCCTGCTAGCACTTCAGAAGACTTTTTTTTTAACAAAAATAAGCTTTTTTCTTTCCTTATTTTAAAATTTTTATTATGATTTGAGTGATATTTACAGAGACATCAGATTTCCATTCAATAGTTCATATACATTTTGTTTTATGACATAGATGCAATTCCCACAATGTAACAACACTCTTCCCACTTCCTCTTTGTGTTTCCCCTTTCAATTCATCCTTCCTTTCTATCCCTTCCTGCCTTCTGGGCTTTGTTGTTGTTGTTGCTATGTGCCGTCAAGTTGGACCTGATCATAGCAGCCCCTCCTTGGGTTTCCAAGGCGGTATCACTGCGGAAGTAGATTGCCCAATCTTCCTTCCAAGGAGTGGCTGGTGGGTTTGAACCACCAGCCTTCTGGTTAGCAGTCAAGTGCCTTAGGCACTATG
>NW_006921624.1:2489865-2492614 GCF_000298275.1 Orycteropus afer afer | reverse complement strand
AGGAGAGACTCATTGTTGCATCTAGAGCCTGGTGCTTTTTGTGACCTTGAGTTTTGCTCTACATTCTTCTCCCATTCTAGCCAGGAGCTTCTGTTGTGATTCCTTTCAGAGAGTTCAGCAGTGGTGGTTCAGAAGACTTTCTCAACCACTGTTCCTTTTCTCCTCCCACTAAGTAACTGCCACTTTGACTTCTAACACTACACAGTCATGCATTGCTTACCATCCACCATATGTCCTGGGAAATGTGTGATTTGGATATTGTGCCAACTTGCTTGTGAATAGAATCACAATACCCTTTTGTGTCTGGATTTTTTTTTTTTTTTCTGAACAATATTATCTCTGAAATGTTCATCAATTTTTTGGGTGTAGTTTAATCATTCTCATTGCTGTGTGGTATTTAATTCTGTAAATTTGCCACAATGTATTTTTCCATTCTCTTGTAGCTAAGCATTCGTGTATTTCCAATTCTAGGATATTATGAATAATGCTGCCATGTATATTCTTACATATATTCTCCAGTGTGCAAACCTGTGAGTGTATTCCTAGGGATGAAATTGCTGAACCATCGAGTATAAATACATTCACTATAGTAGATATTGACAGTTTTCCAAACTGATAGTAGTAATTTACATTCCTACCATCAGTGAAGAAGAGTTTTGGTTGCCCCTCAATCATGCCTCCTCTTGGTGTTTTCTATTGTCTTTCATTTGAACAGTTCTGATGGATGGGTGTCTGGAGGTATATTGAATCCCTTCTCTTGTTTGTTGGTCATTTGGATATTCTCTTTTTAAATGAAATCTCTATTCAAGTCTGCTGTCCATTATTTTAAACTTATTTGTGGGATTTGCTTTTATATGCTAAATATGAATCCTTTGTTTGTTATGTGTGCTATAAATAGTTTCTCCTAATATGGCTTTTCTCTTACTCTTTTAATGGTGTGTGGGGAACTCAAGTCTTTCATTTATATGTTGTCAAATATATTACTTTTTTTCCTCTTATGATTAGTATGTTTGTGTGCCAATTAAGGAGACCCTGAGTGGTGCAAGTGCTCAAAGTGCTTGGCTGCCAACTGAAAGGCTAGAAGTTTGAGTCTACGCAGAGGTGCCTCAGAAGAAAGACTTGGCAATGTCCTTTGGAATAATGAGCATTGAAACTCCTATAGAGCACAGTTCTACTCTGACACACATGAGATCACCATAAGTTGTTGGCGACTTGGCAACAACCTGCTGGCCCCAATTAAATCTTTGTTTGCCTCCATGTCATGAACATATTCATCTCTTTTGTCTTAGTAGCTTTATATTTTGTCTTTCATACTTAAATCTACAATTCACATGGGATTTGTGGTGGTTAAGTTTGGATGTCACCTTGGCTGGGCCTGGTTGAGTGCCTGGGCAGCTGAATGTAGTTATTCCCCATGGTGAGATTGGTAATTAACTCCATAGTGGAATCTATTGGAGCAGCCGAGTAGTTGCTTTGAGTATGTGGTCTGCTTCCCGTATATAAGAAACAGCAGCTTTGGGAATGGTCTCTAGCTTACAGCATGCTTGAACCCTGCATGTAGTTGGGCTGTTGTTCAGCAGCCTGCCATGCTCTGCCGACCTTGGGACTTTCAATGGACTTGAGTTAATGACCTGCCATGTGGTTTGGTAACATCAGGACTGTGCCTTTTTATTTGTCAACCTTGGGCTTGTCAGCCTCAGCAGCCAGCAGCTGTCTGAGTGAAGAAAAGCCTCTAGCTCTAGTAGGCTGGAAGTTGGAGGCAGAACTGAAGCTCAAGGTTGAGGGGCTTTGACCCAGCCCCAGAGCCTGGCACTTTGAACTCAGACTTAAAGCCTCCAAAATTGTAAGAGAATAAACTCCTGTTTGTTCAAGCTATCCCATTTGTGGTATATTTCTGTCAGAGCAGCTCTAGGTAACCAGAAGAAGATTATTATTTTTTTGGGAATAGTGTAAGGTAGATTCATGTTTAATTTTTTTTCCACATGGATAGTCAATGGATACAGAAATATTTCTTGAAAAACAAACAAACAAACCAATCTTTTGTCAATGCTGGGCAGTTTCATCTTTATCAGAAATTGATCAGTGTGTTGGAGTTTAATGTGTCCTGGTACAATCATATCTGCTGAAGGCAAGTGGGCAGGTCCTCTAGGAACTTGGTAAATATATTGAGGGTATCATAAGGGAAGCAGTAAAGTGCAAACAATGGTACTTGTATCTGCAGTTTATGCAATGGAATATCCTGTCATGGAAGATACCATTGGTTCTCTGAAAGTTGAGGCTCTAGGACTCTGGGAATAAACTCTCCAGCCAACTTGGGCACAGGGAATTTGTAAGGCAGAGCTTTATACATAGATGAGCAAACAACTGCAAGTTTTGCAACATACATAGAATTTTATAAACATATCTGCATATATGACCAGAAATTTAAGAAATTATTAAAACCTCATTGAAAACTTCTGTCTAAAATTGAAATAGGATTATAATAAACTGACTAGAATGTTTGTTGCCTGGGTAGTTGGGCTTTGAAAAGCCCCTTGGGACAGGTTTGGGAAAACATACTTCTGTATCCAGGAGGGATTTGTGGGAAGATTTCCATAACTAGTGGCGTCAGTCATGAGATTGTGGGGGTCTCTGAGGACAAAGAGGTGGCAGATGGATGCCACTTTTATTATTGATAGATATAGGATTGGAGCTCTGGTAGCATAGTGACTAAGGCACTTGACTGCTAACCAGAAGGCTGGTGGTTCAA
>NW_006921624.1:2487843-2488890 GCF_000298275.1 Orycteropus afer afer | reverse complement strand
TGGTCTTTCTGGAAAACAGGGAGACAGAAGGATGACAATGGTGTAAGAACTATAGATATCTCTAAGGTGCTCTGGTAGCATACTGCCTAAGGCACTTGATTGCTAACCAGAAGGCTGGTGGTTCAAACCCACCAGCCACTCCTCAGAAGGAAGGTTGGGCAATCTACTTTCATAGTGATACCGTCTTGGAAACCCAAGGAGGAGTCGCTATGAGTCGCGTCTGACTCGACGGCGACATAACAACAACAACAAGAACAACTAGGGTGAATTACACAAAAAGATGTTCAGGAAGAGTGATGGCCCAAGGGCTGTTAGAGGGACAGAGAAGGAAACCACTGTAGAGACACAGAGACATCTGGATCACTGGGTGTGCTGGACCTTGGTTGCTAAGCCAACTAGCTGATGAAGACCAACTATTGATCATATGCTGGGTGCAGGATACAGGGCACTGCACTGAGGAAATTCTGAAAAAGGAGGAGGTATCATCTATGCTCTGCCTGGTGGGAAAGAATCTGTCCCTGTGTTGAGTAAGTCCTAATCTTATGCAAGCACACAACACTCACACACACACACACACACACACTCATACACATACTTTCACCTTAAATAATGTAAGACATTGAAACCACTTTAAATTGAATAATTGATTACAACTGTTTTCTGAAATGTTCAAGTTACTGGCCATTAAGAGTATTATTGAACAAGGAGAAATTTGGTCAAGAAAAGCTAATGAAAAATATTAGTTTTCAGCCACACTTGGAAGGAATGAATGGGAAGCAAAAATGGGGTAGGGAAGGGATGAGGAATGGGTACAAAGACCTGGGTCAATCAGTGAGCCCTAATAAGGTGGCCTTGATTGGTGGGTCCAAATATCTACGACTGAGTATAATACTCTAGTCTTGTCATCTCTGTGTTGTTCTCTGAAGCACTTGAATTAGGTATGCTAACTGAAGTACAATGCTGTCAGTGATAGGATAATATCCATACGCCTACAAGGAAGACCCGTTAATATGACTGTTATTCAAATTTATGCCCCAACCACCAAAG
>NW_006921624.1:2476175-2484913 GCF_000298275.1 Orycteropus afer afer | reverse complement strand
ACTATGGGGAGGAAGTGGGAGGGAGCTGTTGCATTGTGGTAAACTGTAGTCAATGACATGAGACAAAGTGTATGTGAACTGCTGTATGGAAAGCGAATTTGCTCTGTAAATCTTCACCCAAATCACAATTAACAAAACAAAACAAAACAAAAGGCTCACAGAGACAGTCACTCCTGGGCAAGACTACAGAGGTATCTTCTCTATCAGACCAGTAAGCCTGGTCTTTTTTATGATTTTGAGTTTTGTTCCACATTTTTCTCCCACTCTATCCAGGACCTCCTATTGTGATCCCTTTCAGAGTGGTCAGCAGTGGTGGCCAGGCTCCACCTAGTTCTGCTGGTCTCAAAGTTGAGGAGGCTGAGGTTCATGGAGTCCATTAGTCCTGTGGACTAATTGATTCCATGCATCTTTGATTTTCTTCATCTTCTTTGCTCCAGATGGGGAGAGACATTATTACACCTTAGATGGGTGCTCACAAGCTTTTAAGACCCTAGTTTCTATTCACCAAAGTAGGATGTAGAATATTGTCTTTGTGGACCGTTACTGTTCTTGTTAATTTCTGTTCTTGTGGCTTCTCTTGCCTTCTCTCGCCTTCCTCCCTGCTCTCTTGGTCCAATTGGAAGGCATTTCTTACTTCTTTTTGCCTTAAGCCATTGCTGTTGAGCTGATTCCTACTCACGACAACCCTGTGTGCTACAGAGGAGGACTACTCCATAGTGTTTGCTTGGCTGTAATCTTAACAGAAGTCTTGCTTCCATTGTGCTGCTGGGTGGGTTCTAATTACCAACCTAAAGGTTAACAATTAACACACAGCAGCCAATCACAAACAGCTGGTGCCATCCAGGCTTGTTCTTGCCTTTCTATTCTATCTGCTTAAAATGATCATTGCCCCTGTTTAGTAACTCAGATGCTTAGTCCTCACCCTTGCAGCTGTGCTTAGATGTCATGTTCATTCAGAAGTTGGTATTCCTCCATCAATTCTGGATTAGGCTCCTCTCCTGCACACTCAATCCAGAACTGAGCCTTAGTACTTACAACACTGTTTTCCTTACTAGACTGAGATCAACCCAAGTATGAGGACTGCATCTGGTTCTTTGTTGCACAGCTCCACCTGGCCTGGTGCCTGGAACATAATGGTCCCTTGATAAATATTTGTAGAATGATAGAATGACTGGATGGCCATTGAGGATCCTGAACAGATGTAAGAAAGAAATGCAGTGGCCCTCAAGTCTCTGCCTAAAGAGCAGCATCCCCCACTCCCCATCATTTAATTCACTGGGGGTAGGACAGAAACACTACCCAACAGGGAATTCTGGAAGTCCTTTCCTTGGAGTACCTCTGGGTTTCTTATTACTTCAACTTCAAAACAGACCCAGGGGTCTCTGCCCTGGAAAAATGCTTAGAGATTATGAAGTCCAATTCCCCCATTTTAAAGAAGGAGAAATTGAATCCTGGTGGGAGGAAGGACCTTAATTATCATGCCATTCTTATTGTGAACCAAGACTGAAACCCAGGCTTCTTGGCTGCTCCCTGAAGAGGATTAATGCTTTTTCTGTTAACAGAGGTAACAATGCGTGGAGGCTGAGAGCATGGTCTTTGGCCTGCTTTCTAGAATATGGTCCTGCCCTGTATCAGGTAAGTGATCCAGGACAAATTACCCTCTCTGTGTCACAGTTTCTTTATCCCTGATGTGAAGATAAAGATGCTACCTACTGCATGGAGTTATTGGGAGGACTAAATGGAGCTCTGGAAGCATGGTGCCCAAGGCATTTGACTGCTAACCAGAAGGCTGGCGGTTCAAGCCCACCAACTACTCCTCGGAAGGAAGATGGGGCAATCTACTTCTGTAGTGATACTGTCTCGGAAACTCAAGGAGGGGTCACTATGAGTCTATGAGTCAGATTTGACTTGACGGCACATAACAACAACAACAAATGAATATAAAAGGCTACATGTATATAAAGCACAGTGCCTGGCAGGTGGTTAGTGTCCCCACTCCCGAGCATTTGCTATGTTTACTATAAGGTTCAGGAAAACATTTTGTTGAAGTGATTGACCAGTCAGAGTTAAATTTTGGAAGTGTGCCTTGTTTGCACTTAGGCTAACCAAACATGTGAAAAACCAGGAGCTTAGTCATAGTGGCCACCCACTCCTTTTAGTACACACAGAAAACACTAGGTTTTGTTGGGTTAATTTGAGAAAAAAAAATAGAAAACTCTTTCCTGATTCATCGATGCTCAATCAAAACACTCAGAAGTGATTTTTGTCAAGGTTTTATTCTTGGGTACTTTGGAGTTCACTGTTCTCACACGAAGGTTCCTGGGTGGCACAAACGGTTTGTGCTCAACTCTTAACCTAGAGGTTAGTGGTTCAAACACACCCAGTGGCTCTGAGGAAGAGAGGCTTGGTGATTTGTCTCCATAAAGATTATAGGTAAGAAAACCCTATGGAGCAGTTCTATGTGATGACACATGGGGTTGCCATGAGTCAGAATTGACTCCATGGAAACAGGTCTGGGTTTTGGCTTTGGTTTTCACTCAGAGGGCAGGGAGGAAGGCATACCTGGTAGATGTGGGTTGCCAACATGGACATTTTAGTTGTGGTTGCTTCCTATATCCAGATGTTTTATCTCCACTGTAGTCTCTTCAAAAGCAGAAGTTTTGCCCTGTGTGCAAATTTATTCAATTTCTAAGTCTCAACTAAAGCCTTCTTATAGTTCCTTCCTCACCTAATGACCAAGAGGAGAACAAGGAGAGTAAAGCAGTCAGAGACACTGGTTGACAGAGGTAATAGGTTTTCCAGACTTGCTTCAAATTCTTTTCTCAGTCCCCACCTGTGGTCCCCAGCACTATCTTGACCCCTCATTTTGGAATGCAGTTACCCAGAGTCACTGAGCTGAGGACTCATGAGGTCTGGAGACCTCTCCTATTCTCTAATGTTTTAACCTACCCTCTCAGACTTCCTGGTGGCTCCTTGTGCCCTGAGGGAACAGTATATCCTTTCTCCCTGTTATTCCTCCAGGAGCTCTAGTGGTATAGTGCCTAAGGCATTTGACTGCTAACCAGAAGGCTGGTGGTTCAAACCCACCAGCCACTCCTTGGAAGGAAGGTTGGGCAATCTACTTCCATAGAGATACCACCTTGGAAACTCTGCTCTGCCTTCTCCAACTTTAGAAAACAAAACACAGCCCAAGGGAACAGAGAATGCCTGGGGCCTCCTACCTGATGTTGAAGATTTTCTCAAAGCCTACTTGGATTCACAGTCTCTTCTTTTATTTGTAGGTGGTTGAGAATTAAGGAAAAATGATAGGTATTTTGGAAGATGAAGCTGTTGGTAGAGGTGATAGAGGTGAACTCTATTTTGCTTTTAGGGACATGGGGTAGATTAATATGGGGGACAGCAGGTTTTTCAGACAATTAAAAAGTGTGATTTGTGGTATGTGAGTATCTGTGTGAGAGTGTATGTGTATGTGTGTGTCCTAGTCCAGTGACAAGAGATGAAGGTGGATTAGAGTTGGTTTAGGGGAAATATTATGTTCTTTGGAGGCCTTGGTCATGCAAATGGTTAGGGCACTCTTCCACCTATAAAAAGGTTGAAGGTTTGAGTCCACCAAGAAGCACCTCAAAAGAAGTCTGATTTGTACACTTTTCTAGTGGGCATATACCAGCGTTATAGGATATTTACCAGTTGCCATGGAGTTGATTCCGACTCATGGCAACCTCCTGTGTGTCAGAGTAGAACTGTGCTCTGTAGGGTTTTCAGTGGCTGATTTTTCAGAAGTAGATCACCAGGCCTTTCTTCCTAGGTGCCCTGCGTGAACCTCCAATCTTTTGGTTAGCAGTTGAGCACATAAATCATTTGTACCCCTCAGGTACTCATCATGTACATGTTCAATTATAGTAGATAGTGTCAAACCTTTTTCCAGTGTGCTGGTAGCAATTTCCCTTCCAACAGTAGCATAAAAGTCCTAGTGCTTTAAATCCTCACCAGCACTTGTTGCTTTATTTCCCATTTCTCTGAGGACTAATGAGGTTAAGTCCCTTTTCTTTTATTTCCTGGCTGTTGGCAATTCCTCTTTTGTAGAGTACCTGTTCAAGTCCCTTGTCCACTTTCCTATTTGGGTGGCGTTTTTCTTTATTTTTGTTTGAAAAAATCTACTATGGAAAAATCCTGTTGTGATTTGTAATGCAAATATTTTCTCTATTCTGTGTTTTTCAACAGTATTATATAAAAGTGAAGTTCTCAATTTGCATGCATAATAATTTATCAATTTTTGCCTTTGTGGTCACTGCTTTTTGTGTCCTATTTAAGAAAAATCTTCCTACCCCAAGGTCATAAATATATTCTCCTATGATATTTTCTAGTAAATTTGTTGTTTCACCTTTCACATTTAGATCTACAAGTGTAAATTGATTGTTTTATAAGGTGTGAAGTAGGGATTGCTTCCACCCCAATCCCAAATATGGATAGCCATCTGACCCAGAACCATTTATTGGAAAGACATTCTCTTACAAAGGCCTTGCAGTGCCACTTTTCCAAAACTAAAGTTACTTCTTTCCCTGGCCAATAAATCTCTATAGTTATTATATCAATAAGGGGTTTTAATTTGACTTCCTAAAATATATTTTCATTCTGGTGACTATTTTTAAATTTAAGTTTCAGTTTTATAATTTCACTTTTATAACAGGATCTACAAATCTTTTATTATACATATAGCTGTGAAAGGAAGATTAAATAATGCCTAAGGCATTTGACTGCTAACCAGAAGGCTGGAAGTTCAAACTCACCAGCCACTCCTCGGAAGGAAGGTTGGGCAATCTACTTCCATAGTGATACCACCTCAGAAACCCAAGGAGGGGTCGCTATGAGTCGGATCCAACTTGACAGCAGTGAGTTTGGTATTTGGGCACTACATCTGTATTAATTAATATTACCATGTCAATTTCCTAACTTTCCAAGCAAAAATGCCATTTTAAAGATATACTGTATATTTTTCATAACCAGGGTAATCACTAGAGGTCACTGTTCAGTAAACTCTTGGTTCTATCTAGTCTGCGAGGGCATAACCTTACTTTATTTGCTAAAGAACACATTTTATACTAACTCAGGCTTCCAGATATCATTGTGGACAACTTTTCATTTGCCTTTCATGGGAATAATTGAGGTTGATCCTTAATATGTCCAAACTCTATCAATCGTGCGACAGAAGTTCCTTTCTAATGCTTAGGACTGTGACTCTGAAGGAATTGCAGCAATTATCATTTTTCCCAGTAACATCTTGCCACAGTTTAGGCTGTCCAGAGTGTTCTTATAAATGCACACCCCCGCCCAGCCCGAGTTTGTAGCACAACTGGTCACTGCCATTCAAATATGTGAGGTGCTATTGCTATCAACACGGCAATCACATGAGGGTATGTGTCTGACTCAGGCAAGGTGCTGAGGCAGTTTAGTAAATGTACAGTCCATTTAAATACTGCTTCATCACCTTTCTGGGCCAAATATGAAAATCATGCAGTTTACTAGAAGCAGGCTCCCTCTAGTGACCATTCAGACCAGGATGGTGAGCCACCAGGTCATAGCATTGAGTCTCCAGGAGAGCCATTTCTGCTTGACTCAATAGACTCAGGTTCTCAACCCTGTAAATCCCTCTTGGGAGTCCTATGGCGGTGCTATGAATATTCCCACACAAGGCTTTTGTAGATACGGAGTATTTGCATGTTTAATAAAAAATTACTGTGGTAAAACATATGCCATTTTAACTGTTTTTAAGTGTACAATTCAGCAACATTAGTTACACCCACAATGTTCTACCATTACTACTATCCATTTCCTGAAGTTTTACATCACACCCAATGTAAACTTGGTACCTTCATGGCACACACACCCAGTGCCATCGAGTGCATTCCGACTCATAGCAACCCCCACTGGGTTTCCAAGGTCGTAAATCTTTACGGAAGTAGATTGCCTCATCTTCCTCTTGTGGAGCAGCTGGTGAGTTTGACTTCCAACCTTCTGGTTAGCAGCCAAATGCCTTACACACTGCACTACCAGAGCTCCTTCCAGCTCCTAGTAGCCACTAATGAATTTATGTTTCTATGCATTTGCCTAAACTCAATATTTCATAAGTAGGATCATACAATATTTACCCTTTTGTGTCTGATGTATTTCAATCAAAAGAGTCCTGGTGGTGCAATGGTTAAAGGATTTTGCTGCTAACCAAAAGGTTGGTAGTTTGAACCCACGAGCCATTCTGCAGTGGAAAGATGAGGCAGTCAGTTTTCATAAAGATTTACAGCCTTGGAAACCCTATAGGTCAGTTTTGTTCTGTCCTATAGAGTCGCTATGAGTTGGAGTTGACTCGATGGCAGTGGACCTTTTTTTTCTCCCCCTTTCCAGTTTTACTTCACTTAGCATAATGTTTTCAAGGTTGATCCATGCCATAGCATGTATCAGAATTTCATTTCTCTTTACGGCTGAATAATATTCCATTGTATGTATATAACAAATTTTGTTTATCCTTTCATCTGTTGCTGGACAATTGGGTTGTCTCCACCTTTGGGCTATGGTGAATACTGCTGCAATGAGCACTGGCATACTTGTTTCAGTTCCTGATTTCAAGTCTCTTGGATAGATTCCTAGAGACGGAATTGTTGAGTCATAAGATAATTGTGTTTAAGTTTTTAAAAAATTTGCTTCCATTTTTATAAACAATTTATTGTGGTTTTACACACACACACACACACACACATATAACACAGCATTCACTAACTTAACACTTTTTATATGTAAAATCAAAAGAGAAAACTGAACAAAAACTACCAGAATCAACTCTGGAGATCTGGAAAATAGTGAAAAGATTATAGCAACCAAGAAAATGTCAAATCAAGAAAAAGGTGACTTAAAGAGAAAGGTGACAGTAGGAGAACTATGTGGGTTTTAAGTTGGCCTGTTCCACTCCCCTCCCTGGGGCAGTGGCAGTCTTGAAGATGTCAGTCTGCATCCCTGATGTGGGTATATGTTGCTGGAGGGAGCAGAGTCAACTTGTTCCCCAAGAACTGTGTTTGCTTCGACCTATCTGAGGATTCCAGGAAAGACTAATGCAAAGAGCTTGCCTCTGTTTTACCTAAATTTAAAGTTTTTCGGAGGAGAAAAGTGACAAAGTAAAGAGTGTTCCTGAACAACATTGAAAGGCAAATGAATGAGTCACTCCCACCTGGGGCAAAAGATTATAATTGAGCAGACAATGTTATTGTTGTTAGGTGCCATCTTGTTGGCTCCAACTCATAGTGTCCTTATGTCCAACAGAATGAAACATTGCCTGTTCAGGCACCATCCTCACAATCCTTGCCATACCTGAGTCCATTGTGGCAGCCACTGTGTCAATCCATGTCATTGAGGGTCTTCCCCTTTTCGCTGACCCATCACTTTACCAAGCATGATGTTCTTCTCCAGGGACTGGTCCTTTCTGACATGACCAAAGTAGGTAAGATGAAGTCTGACCATTCTTACCTCCAAAAAGCATTCCAGCTGTACTTTTTCCAGGACAGGTTTGTTCATTCTTCTGGCAGTCCATGGGACTTCCAGTATTCTTTGCCAACACCACAACTCAAAAGCATCAACTGTTCTTCAGTCTTCTTTATTCATTTTCCAGCTTTCACATGCATATGAGGTGATTGAAAACATCATGACTTGGGTTAGGCACACCTTGGTCTTCAAAGAGATGTCTTTGATCTTCAGTACTTTAAAGAGTTCTTTTGCAGCAAGTTTGCTCAGTGTGATATGTCCTCTGATGTCTTGACTGAAGCTTCCATTGGTGTTGGTTGTGAAACCAAGTAATAAGAAATCTTTGACAACTTCAATATTTTCTCCATTTATCATGATGTTGACTATTGGTCTAGTTGTGAGGATTTTTATTTTCTTTATGTTGAAGTGTAATCCATACTGTGGACTGTAGTCTTTAATCTTCATCAGTAAGTGTTTCAAGTCATCTTCACTTTCAGCAAGCATATCTCATATCGCAGGTTGCTAATGAGTCTTCCTTCAATCCTGATTGGATTCTTCTTCATATAGTCCAGCTTCCTGGATTATTTGCTCAGCATACAGATTGAATAAGTATGATGAAAGGATATAGCTCTGAAGCATACCCTTCCTGATTTTAAACCATGCAGTGTCCTCTTGTTCTCTTCGAATAACAGCCTCCTGGTCTATGTACAGCCTCCTCATGAGCACAATTAAGTGTTCTGGGATTCCCATTCTTCTCAATGTTATCCAATGTTATATTCCACAGAGTTGAATGCTTTTTCATAGTCAATAAAACATATGTAAAAATCTTTCTGGTATTCTTTGTTTTCAGCCAAGATACATCTGACATCAGCAATGATATACCTCATTCCACATCCTCTTCTGAATCCAACTTGCATTTCTGGAAGTTCTTGTTAATATACTGCTGCAACTGTTCTTGTATTATCTTCATCAAAATTTTACTTGCAGGTAATATTAATGATATTGTTTGATAATTTCCACATTCTGTTGGCTCACCTTTCTTCGGAGTGGGTACAAATATGGATCTCTTCCAGTCAGTTGGCCAGGTAGTTGTCTTCCAAATTTTTTGGCATAGTCAAGTCAGCCCCAGGGTTACAGGTGAGGAGAGACAACTCAGGGACACCCGAAGTAGCAAGCGGGAAGAGCAGGAGAAAGGGGATTAAAAGCCAGGAAGCCAGAGAGAAGAGCAGTCAGCC
>NW_006921624.1:2453803-2472983 GCF_000298275.1 Orycteropus afer afer | reverse complement strand
TGGATATTCTGTCAATTCCTGAAACCTTGTTTTTGGCCAAGTCCTTCAGTGCAGCTTCAACTTCTTCCTTTAATACCATTGGCTCTTGATCATATTCCACCTCCTGAAATAGATGATCACTGACCAATTCTTTTCTGTACAGTGACTCTGTGTGTTCCTTCCATCTTCTTTTAATGCTTCCTGCACCATTCAATATCTTGCCCATAGAATCTTTCAATATTGCAACTTGAAGCTCTAATTTTTTTCTTCTATTCTTTCAGCTTGAGAAATGCCAAGTGTGTCTTCCCTTTTGGTTTTCTAACTCCAGGTCTTTATACATTTCATTATAGTAATTGACTTTGTCTTTTTGGGCTGCTCTTTGAAATCTTCCATTCAACTCTTTTATCTTGTCATTTCTTCCAGTTGCTTTAGCTACTATCTGTTCAAGAGCAAGTTTCAGAGTGACCTCTGACATCCATTTTGGTCTTTTCTTCACTTCCTGTCTTTTTAACAACCTTTTGCTTTCTTCATGGATGATGTTCTTGATGTCATTCCACAAATCATCTGATTTTCGGTCACTGGTGTTCAATGTGTCAAATCTATTCTTCAGATGGTCTCTAAATTCAGGAGGGATATAATCAATGTCATATTTTGGCTCTTCTGGACTTGTTTTAATTGTTTTCAGCTTCAACTTGAACTTGCAGACGAGCAATTGATTGTTCCTTAATTAGCTCCTGGCCTTGTTTTGGCTGAAGATATTGAGCTTCTTGATCACCTCTTTCCAGTTGTTGTCAACCTAATTCCTGCATATCCCATCTTGTGAGGTCCACATGCATAGCTGCCATTTGTGTTGTTGAAAATAGGTATTTGCAATGAGTAAGTTGTTGGTCTTGTAGACTTCTATCATGTGATCTCTGGTGTCATTTCTATCACCAAGGCCATATTTTCCAACTAGACATGCCCAAAGCCTGGGAGGAAAATCTGGGAAGGGAGTTAATTTGAGGAATAAGGACTTTGTAAAGCTTCAGCATATAACAGGGACTCTAGAAAATCAGATGAATGCCCAAGGCAGGATGCATGCTCAAAAAAGACTTGAGGAGACTTTTCACATTCTCCTGATCTTTAGGTGCAGTGTAAGTAGGAATTGAAGGGTTAGGCAGAGCTGTAAATAGACTGGCTAAATGTTGAAGGTGTGCACAGTCAAGAAATCAGACGTCATATCGTACTGGGCAAATCTGATGCAAAAGACCTCTATAAAGTAGTGAAGAGCAAAGATGTCTCTTTGAAGACTAAGGTGCACCTAGCCCAATCCATGGTGCTTTCAACAGCCTCATATACACATGAAAGCTGGACAATGAATAAGGAAGACCAAAGAACAGTTGATGCTTTTGAGTTATGGTGTTGGTCAAGAATAATGAAAGTATCATGGACTGCCAGAAGAACTAACAAATGTGTCCTGCAAGAAGTGCAGTGAGAATGCTCCTTGAAAGTGAGAGTGGCCAGACCTTGTCACCTATTTTGGTCATGTTGTCAGAAAGGAGCATTTCCTGGAGAAGGATATTATGCTTGGTAAAGTGGAGGGTCAGTGAAAAAGGGGAAGGCCCTCAATGAGATGGATGGATTCACACAGTGGCTGCAGCAATGGGCTCAGGTATAGCAAGGACTGTGAGGCTGGCACAGGACCAGGCAGTGTTTCGTTCTGTTGTACATGGGGTCAATATGAGTTGGAGCAGACTCCATGGCACCTAAAAACAACAGTTCATTTACATTTGTTAAAGAAGAAAAGTAACCAATTTCTTCCAAGAAATTTTATCTAGTTTAATAATACTATCCAGAATTAAAAATTTTATTTTCATAATCCTGTCTTTTGCATGCTTCATATGATTTTCTTAGAAAAATCAATTTAGAATAAATTTGTTTTGTTTCAAGCCCTTGTTACACCAATGAAAATAAATAATTTTTTTTCAGTGCACTTTTCTTCTTTTTTTTTAAAATTGTAATTTGGGTGAACATTTACAGTGCTGATTGGTTTTCATTCAACAATCCACACACATTCTGTTTTGTGACCTTTACTGCAATCTCTGCATTGTAACACCATTCTTTCCACTTCCATCTTACACCCATCCCTTCCCTTTGTCCTTTTTTCCCATCCCATCCTAGCTCTATCCAGGGCAAATACTATTGTCTTGATCTCATATGCTTGATTATTCTAATGAGTACACACTCTCCTGATATTACTGCTGATTTATAGGCCCATCTATAGTTTGGCTGGTAATTGAGTCATGGGGCTTAATTTCACTTCCCAGCTTAAAGGGTGTCTAAGGACCATGGTCTTGGGGGTCCCACCAGGCTTCATCAGACAAGTAAGCCTGGTCTTTTTTTTTCATCCTTTTGAGTTTTGAGGAGCTCTGGTGGCACAGTGCATAAGGCACTTGACTAACCAGAAGGTCGGTGGTTCAAACCCACCAGCCACTCCATGGAAGATTTACTGCCTCAGAAACTCAATGGGGTTGCTATGATTCAAAATCAACTCGTTGGCCATGAATTTTTTTTTTTTAATCCGATATCTCTTATTGTGATCTCTTTCAGAGTAGTTAGCAGTGGTAGCCAGGTACCATGTAGTCCTTCTGGTCTCAGGGTTGTGGAGGCTGGGGTTCATGTGCTCTATAAGTCCTTTGGACTAATTATTTCCTTGGGCTTTGATTTTCCTCACTCTTCTTTACTCTGCATGAGGAGAGACCAAGAGCTTCCAGTGCACTTTTCAAATGAACTAATTTGTATTAAATTTTCTTAGAGTAGCTACTGAATGCCTGGGAACTGTGGTAGCGTAGTGCCTAAGGCACCTGACTGCTAACCAGAAGGCTGGCGGTTCAAACCCACCAGCCACTCCTCGGAAGGAAGGTTTGGCAATCTACTTCCGTAGTGATACTGCCTCGGAAACCCAAGGAGGGGTCGCTATGAGTTGGGTCCTACTTGATGGCATATAACAACAAACAACAACAACACTGAAAGCCTAATTCATAAGATAGATGCAAAAAGCAGTTTTAGTTGGAGCTGAGGCTTAGAGCAACCTCATAGCTGCACAGAGAGGAAGATTGTTATGATTAGAGCAAGGACCTCTTCATAGAAAATTGTTTCTAAAAGGAGGTTCTGGAGAAGTGAAAGTACACCTATGAGGAAAAAATACCAGATAACAAGAATAGAGATACAGAGATCATGTGGTTAGCTGAGAGCAAAATTACTAAGTAGTTTAGCTCATTGGAGTTTACTGTTCAGTTGTTGCTTGCTACAATGCCCAGGACAAGATATAATGAGTGATGCAGAGGAAATAGGAGACATGGTCCTGCCCTCGCTGATGGGAAAGAGACAGTAACTCCTGCCAGAGACATCTCTAGGGTTCTGGGAAAGACATAAACTAACTGTATCACTTATTCTATTTCTCCTCCCTCCTCCTCTTTTCTCCTTCCCTCCATTCTTTCCCCACTTCAAATGTTTGAAAAGACATTCAAACAGCTACAAATTGAGTAATTGTTTTCAGCAATATACTGAAATGTAAAGAATTTTGAAGCATCAGTCTTAATAAACAGAGAGAAATTTGTTCTGGAAATGTTTATGGAAAAAGGATTAGTTTACAGAAGTTTTGGGAAGAAAAGAAAGAATGAGGAAAATATTGAACTTTTAGCAGGTGCAGGACCAATTTTTGGGCCATAAGGAATGGTTGTAAATCTCTGCAAAGAAGACAAGGAGGCCACATCTCCTGACCTCCTTTAACCCCACAAGAGAAAGACAGAGTCATTATCAGTAACCTAAGGCCTATTCCTGCAAGGCCAGACATGCTGCCTCCCTCCAGCCCTTTCACCAACCATTCCTCCCAAAGCACCCACCACCTCTCCCCTGGGTTTGATGATTGACTGTAGTGGACACACAGAACTCACAGATTATGGGGTTTATTAGGGAAGCACCAGGCTACAATTCAAGTTCAGGAAAAATGCTCAGTCTCTCTCCCAGCCCACCATGTCTCAGCCAACAGTCTCTCACAGTCTCTCTCCCAGCAGTGTGTGTCCCTCGATGTCTCACTCAGCAATGTGTGTCTCTTGTATCTTTTTCCCAGCAGCACATGTCTCTTTCAGGAGCATGTGTCTCTTTCAGCAGCATGTCTTCCTCAACGAGCAGTCAGAGAGAGACTTCTTCTGCCTCTAGGGGGCCTCCTTTTGAGCCTGGGCAGAGTGGCCAAACTAACCAATCATAACATCAGAATTCTATGCACTTGAGAGAGAGCAGGAACCTCCCAGAACATTGCTTTGTCTTGTGCCCGACAGAAATACCCCAGGTGGATAACTTTTACAATCAGGAGCTCCTCAGTTGCTCACAGCAAATTCCACCACAGAGTTTACAAAGATTTATGGCTAGAAAAGCCACACTAAGTGATTTACTACAGTACAGACCCTGTGACAGCCTTGCTTCATGTGGATCAAATATGCTAATCTCCAGCAGGCTGCATGTATACTAAGAACAGTAGCAATCAGGTTTAAGCAGATACCACTCCTGGGTTTGTCAAGAGGGAACTGGCTAGGATTTCCTCCTGCCCATCAGCTTCCTCAGGCCCCATTTCAGGTCATTGTTTCTCAGGCTATAGATAAAAGGGTTTAGCATGGAGGACAAAACTGTGTAGAATATTGTTGCCACTTGATCCCTAATGGTGTAGCTTGGCAGGGGCTGTAAGTACTCATAGAAGATGCTTCCATAAAAGAAGGCTACCACAGTGAGGTGAGAACCACAGGTGGAGAATGCTTTGCGTTTCCCTGAAGCTGAGGGAATTTTGATAACTGCAATGAGAATTCGAATATAAGAGAAAGAAATGAATAAAAAGGGGGTCACCAAAATAACCACTCCTTCTGTCTTTATTACAAGTTCATTGACAAATGTGGAGGTGCAAGACATTTTCAGCAAAGGGTTGATATCACAGAGAAAGTGGTGGATAATATTGGAATAGCAGAAGGTGAGACGATTTAGCAGAAGAATGTGCAGGAGGGAATGGAGGTGAGAGATGGAACAGGAGAAGGCCAGTAGCAGGGTACAACGACGGTGGCTCATGGTGGTGACATAATGGAAAGGATCACAGATAGCCACATAGCGGTCAATGGCCATGACTGCCAAGATGCAACTGTCAGTGGTGCCCCAAGCATAGAGAAAATACGTCTGTGTCAGACATCCAGCATAGGAGATGGCCTTCTTCTCAGACAAGAAGTTCACCAGCATCTTAGGAACTATAGTTGTTGAAAAGCAAATGTCAGTAAACGACAGGATGTTTAGGAAGAAATACATGGGGGTCTGGAGCTGGGGATCAGAGCAGATGGTCAGGATGATGAGCAGGTTCCCTGTTATAGTGACCAGGTACATGGTGAAGAAGAGGGCAAAGAGTGGTTTCTGGTCCTCAGGCCGTGAGGACAATCCCAGGAGGATGAACTCAGAGACACTGATGGTTTGGTTGACTCTTTCCATTGATGTGGGCCTAGTAATATAGAAGAAATGTTGATATTTAATACTCTTTGATTCCATAACCCAAATCATGAGAACCCAGCAAGTTTTTGTTTCCTCCATGTGGTCACAATTAACCCATGTGCAGGAAAAACTTCTCAACCTCATGGTCCTTGATGAGTTAGTTCTTCCTTTCTAAAATCCATGGGCATCATGAGGGCCTTGGGTTGAAAGTTGGTGCAACAGAAGAATTTTCCTTTAGAGACCATCAGAGGTAGAACTCTCTGATTCAGGTTCCCTGGTTCCTATTTTGTGAAATTCATAGTTCTCCTGTGGTAACATAACAATTCAGCAGAGAAATTCCCTGCCTTTGTGGAATTTACAGTAGAGTTAGAGAGATAGACCACAAACATAAAATATATAGTAGAGGATCAGGTAGGACTCAGTTTTATGAACAAAATAAAGCATACTGGGGGATGGAGATTCATGAGGACTGAGGAGGAGGTATTTTAGATAAGATTGCAGGGCACTTCTCTATCAAAGCAAATTCAGCCCAATCATACTGAAGTTTATCTGTCTTTGGGAAAATAAAATAACCCCAAAAAACAATAACAAGGGCTTGCAAAAACAAACAACAGCATGAACCTAAGAGGAATGTTGGATCCAGTTCATAAAGTGATTCTCCCATGCCCCTGGAGCACAGAATGGGAGGCTCATTTCCCTTAGCTCATGGCATGCTATCATTATCAATCTGCACAAGTTCCCCTCCTTTTTTTTCCAGTAAATTGTTTTCTCCTCTTGAATCTCCCATATTAGCTCACCTTTGTACAGAATGGTCACCCAATATTGAATATTCAATTTATGTTCTTCTAATTCATCTTACATATATTTATCCAAAAATATCTGTTATGTTAATATCTAGTGGATATTTATTTCAGTTACCTAGTATAGTGGGTTCAATAGTGTTCCTCCAAAATTCTTGTCCATTTAGAACCTCAGAAAATCATTTGGAAATAGGATCTTGGCAGATGTGATTAGCTAAGCATCTCAAGAGGACACCATCCTGCATTTAGGGTAGGCCCTAAACCTATTGACTAGTGTCCTTACAAGAAGAGGATATGACACAG
The DNA here is from genome assembly GCF_000298275.1 of Orycteropus afer afer. Taxonomy (NCBI): domain Eukaryota; kingdom Metazoa; phylum Chordata; class Mammalia; order Tubulidentata; family Orycteropodidae; genus Orycteropus; species Orycteropus afer. The sequence goes on along the minus strand of NW_006921624.1, from coordinate 2,466,399 downwards.
AGAGAGACTTAGGAAGAAAGAAGGTCATGTAAAGATGGTGGCAAAGATTGGAATGATGCTGTTACAAGCCAAGGAATGCTGGGAGTCACCAAGAACTGGAAGAGGAAAGGAAGGTGTCTCAGTTATCTAGTGCTGCTATGACAGAAATACCACAAACGGGTGAATTTAGCAAACAAAAATTTATTTTCTCATAGTTTAGGAGGCTAGAAGTCCAAATTTAGAATGTCAGCTCTAAGAGAAGACTTCCTGTGTCTGCCGGCTCTGGAGGAAGGCCTTTGTCTCCTTGAGCTTCTGCTCCTGGGCTATCTTCACGTGGTGTGGCATCTCTCCTCCCTCATCTCTGCTTGCCCCTCTCTTGCTTGTTTAATCTCTTTCTATCTCAAAAGAGGTTGACTCAAGATCCACCGTACACCAATCCTGCCTCGTTAGCAAAAGTAGATTGCCCAACCTTCCTTCTGAGGAGTGGCTGGTGGGTTTGAACCGCCAGCCTTCTGGTTAGCAGCTACACTACCAGAGCGCCTAACACAGGCATAGAGACTAAGATTTACAACACATATTCTTTTGGACACAATTCAATCCATCACAGAGGGATTCTCCCTAGAGCCTTTGGAAGGAACTTGGCCCTGCTGATATCTTGATTTTGGAATTCTGGCCTCTAGAACTGTGAGAGAATAAATTCTTGTTGTTTTAAACCACCTACTTTATGATACATTTTATAACCAACCTAGGAAACTAATATACCTAGTTATGGACATCAAAGAGGCCTCCATTCCTTGCTACCCCAAAAAGCTCTGTAATGAGGATTCTTTTAACAGTATTTTAAATCAATTCCTTAGAGTCAGCGTATTTATTCATATCCTGTGAATGTACATACCACATAGAGAATTTCAAATATTTTAAGACACTAGTAATGTATGTATTCTTGGTTATCATAAAAATTTCTACAATGAAAATACTTATATCAGTAACGTATGTAAAGTAATTTCTTTAAAGTCAGCATATTCTTTCACACATTGTGAATGAGGCTTTTTCACTGGAATTTCCACACATTTTAAAACAATTTGTATATGAAATTACTATATCTTAGCTGTCATGAGGATTTAATGAAATAGTGCATATAAAGTACTTAGAAGAGAGACAGGCATATTGTGAGCACTCAGAAAGATTTGTTGATCACCATCATCTCCGTTGTCATATTTTCTTATCTACTCTTCTTGGATGTTCTCAAAATTAATTAATTCACATATTTTTAAAACTCATATCGCTTGTTGCCTAATTATCAGACTCATCTCATGAGTTTTCAAGGTTTTATAGAAGGAATATTTATTCATATGTAGAATGATTTTAGTGAATCAGTTATTAACATTAATAACAATACTAACAACCAAGATTCATTGAAAACCTACTCTGTTTAAGGCAATGCTAAGCATCTTACCAAATCCCATACATGTTTAGGAGGCATGTTATGGTATTGCCATTTTACATATCAGGAGTCTAAGGCTTAGAAAATGAATAGCAACCAGGATATGAACTTTGAGTGACTCACTCTGAAGCCCATGTTCTTAACACTTACCCCACACCTTAAGTTATGGTAAAGATATAATGATTTTTGTCCACCACAATCATGAGTAGACACTTCTTTTTGATATTATTTTTTTCTCCCTTGAATAACAAGCTGTTTTTCCCACACATTAGAAGTCAATTTTTATAGTTGAAGTCACCTATTCCTCTGTGTTGTGTGGACGGTGGAATTTGAAATTTTGAATATCCATGATTTACTGGCCATAATCAGGTAGAGGAAATTGGCCATGCATAGCTGGGGCATGTTTAGTGTGTGGAGTTGAGGTAAGGAGGTACATAATGTCCTGGACTTGAGGCAGAAGATGAGGAGATGATTGTCCTCCACTCCCTGCTCACAAGCTGATTCCTTGGTGCTTTATGAAGAGCAAGTGAGAGATCAGGTGTGAAAAAGAGTTTGTCAAACACAGATCGATATTCAAAAATAAGTTGATGGTGCCTTGGTAATGCAGAATACAAACAAAACAAAACAAAACAAAACAACAACAACAACAAAAATAGTAGTGGGGATTTGGATTAATTAAATGGGGTTAGATGTCCAAGTCACAAATGTGAAGGCATCTGTGCTGATGACTAGGAAAAAGGAAGTAAGTTTTGGCTATGAGAATCAGGGAAAATAGTTGTAAAAGTATAGGGTGAGTAAAAAGAACTTGGAAATAGAATAATTTCCTTCTCTACTGATGAGATTTGTTTCCTCCAAACCAATTTCTGGTCAAGAGGTCAAGTTGGATGGACCTAAAACCAAAAGCCCACACTACGTCCCCAAAGCTCCCAAAACCAAAAGCCTAATGGAGGTTTCAGTTGGACTCTAACTGAACTAGTAAACCAGTTGCCATCAAGCCAATTTCAAGCTACGGAGACTCCATGAGTTCAGAGTGGAATGTGCTCCAGAGGAGTTTCAATGGCTGTGATAGTTCAGAAGAAGATCACCAGGCCTTTTTTCTGAGGTGCCTCTGTGTGGATTGGGACTGCCCACCTTTTGGCTAATAGTAGGATGCTTGACCATTGGTGTCACCCAGGCCTAGGGACTCCCATTTGGACTCTTGGACCTCTTAATCCATGATCTTAAATCATGATTTAAAACTATCATGAAGGGAAGGGTAAATTGTCAAGTCAGATAGAAATGGCAGCTTACTGAAGCTCACCTCATATCCAGCAGCTTCTCATTCATTTCCAGTTTCTCCAGAATCTAATTTTTCTTCTGGATCACATCTGTTACTTAGTTCCAAGTCTATTTCTCAGTGATAGCTCCGTTTCCTGTGTTTTTCCCTTCAACTTCTGGATTGATCAGCAAGGAGAGGAGCAGGAAAGGAAGGAGGAATGAACACATTGTTCTAGAGAAACAACAAACTTCCCCGCTCTGGTCTCAAACCCCTGTCTCTTTTCTAAACTCTATCTCAGCATGATCTTATTTTTCCCATCTCTGCATCTCAGAAGGCAGAGATGCCCTGACTTACGTAGCAAGGACTCTCTTGGTTGTGGAAGCCCTCTCAGCTTCTTGGAGTTTTGAGTTCTGCTTTCCTGATCTCTGAGACTTTGCTGGGCTGAGGGAGTCATGTGCTGAACCCTCTGGGGTGTTTGTTCTGAGCTTATTAAGTGGAAAAAAAAAAAAAAAAAAGAATGGACATCACAGCTAGCAGAGTAAACTCCAAGGGAACACGGGCCCTCTGAGGCTTCTCATATAGCTGGGACTGTTATTAGAGCCTCTTAACCTCACTGCCACATCTCAAGGGCATTGTTCAGTTTCCTCAACAATGGGTCCATTCATCGTAAATGGATGAATGTTTATGTGGGTAAATGCTTCTATGTTTGGGGATTGACAAGTGGATAGAGGTATATTCTGGAATTAGGTAGGTCATAAATCAAAATGGAGGTGTGTGGTAGGTAAGGTTGTGTCAACTTGGCTGGCCTGGTTGAGTGGCTGGGCAGCTGGATGTAGTATTCCTCATGATGAGACTGGTAATCAGCTCCATGGTGGAATCTACCGGAGCAGCTGAGTAGCTGCCTTAGGGATGTGGTCTGCTTCCTGTATGTAAGAAGCTTTGGGGACGGTGTGCAGCTTTTGGCCCTCTTGAATCCTGCACGTAGCCGAGTTGCTGTTCAGCAGCCTGCCATATTGTCTGCCAATCCCGAGACTGTTCATGGACTTGAATTAGTGGCCCACCGTGTGGTTTGGTAATACTGGGACTGTATCTTTTTACTTGTTGACCTTGGGTTTGTCAACCTCAGAAGCCAGCAGCTGCCTGAGTGAAGAAAGCCTCTAGCTTCGGGAGCAAGAGGCAGAGCTGAAGCCCAAGGTCGAGGGGCTTTCACCCACCCCTAGAGCCTGGCACTTTGAACTTGGACTTCAGCCTCCAAAACTACAGGAGAATAAACTCCTGTTTGTTAAAGCCATTTGTGGTATTTTCTATTAGCGCAGCACAAAGTAACAAAAATGGAAGAGGGGAGGAGGGGAAGATCGTGGTTTTCAGGGGATTCAGTAGGTTAATGGTGAGTATGTGTGTTCCAGTGGCTAGGGAGGCATGTAGATTAGATTTTTCTTTGTGGGATTAAGTTGTTAGATTGTGTGTGTTCAAAGCATAGGATCAGCCATAGGTTATTGTTATATTTATTGAGAGAGTATTAGAAAAATAATGTGTTTTCAGAGCAGTGTTTTGAGGGCTAGTGTTAAGGAAAAAAAAGAAAAAACAAAACAAAACAAAAACCTCACTGCCATCACGTCAGATCCGACTCATAGCGACCCCTCCTTGGATTTCTGAGGTGGTATCACTACAGAAGTAGGTCACCCAACCTTCCTTCTGAGAAGTGGCTGGTGGGTTTGAACCATCAGCCTTCTGGTTAGCCATCAAATGCCTTAGGCACTACGCCACCTAGGCAATTAAAAATACCATGGCATTGGGCAGGTGAACTTTAGTCCTCAAAGTGACACCTTTGCTATTTAACACTTTAAAGAAGTCTTTTGCAGCAGATCTGCCCAAAGCAATGCAGCATTATTTATAACTACTGCGTTTTGTTCCAGTGTATAGAAGAATTGAATCATTATCTATTTATCCATTTCTCTACTGTTGGATATTTAGATTGTTTATAATCTTCCAAATTTTTTGCTATTACATAATTTAAAAGTAAATCAATATATAAATATTCATTCATCTATTCTATTTTCTCTTATGAGAGAAAAATTTAGGATAATTACCCTATCTTCTCTTCTCCCTCTTAAAAAATTTCAACATTATTATAATTATTTTATTGTGATGAATATATGTAACAAAACATTTGCCATTTCAACATTTTTTTACATGTACAATTCCGTGATGTTATGATTATGTTCATCATGTTATTCATCCATCACCAGCTTGTTTCCAAATTTCCCATGATCCTTAACAGAAGTTCAGTGTCCCCTAAGCAATGAGCCTACATTTCCCCTCCCTCCTTTCCACCCACCCTCCGGAACCATCAATAACTTTGGTCTCCATACATTTGCGTATTTTGGATATTTCATATAATTGAGATCATACTGTATTTGTCCTTTTGTGACTGACTCATTTCGTACAGCATAATGTTTTCAAAGTTCATCCATGATATAGTATCTATCAGGATTATATATTCACTCAGCATATATTCATTTCTCTATGGATAATATCCCATTGTATATATACACCACATTTTGTTTAGCCATTTTCCATTGATGGCCATTTAGGCTGTTTCTACCTTTTGGCTATTGTGAATAGTGCTGCAATGAACACTGTTGTACAAATACCCGTTAGTATTCCTGCTTTCTAGTCTTTTGGGTATATACCCCAAAGTGGAATTGCTTGATCAAATGGTAAATCTATGTTTAACTTTTTGAGGACCTACCCATCTACTTTTGGAAGGAAGACTGGGCAATCTACTTCCGTAGAGACACTGCCTCGGAAACCCAAGGAGGGGTCACTATGAGTCAGATCTGACTCAATAGCAGTGAGTTAGGTTGAGTTCAGTACCCATCTAATTTCCACAGTGTCTATACCATTTTACAGTCCCATCAGCAATGAATGAGGGTTCTAATTTCTCCACATTTCCCCCAACACCCTGTTTTCCATTTTCTTGATCACAGTCATCTTGTTGTTGTTGTCGTTATGTGCCGTCGAGTCAGCCCTGACTCATAGCAACCCCTCCTTTGGTTTCTGAGGCAGTATCACTACGGAAGTAGGATTGCCCAACCTTCTCATCGTGGTTTTGTTTGCATTTCCCTAATTGTTAGTGACATCATGTAACTTTTCATGTGCTTGTTTTACATTTGTGATCTTCTTAAATAAAATGCCTATTCAAGTCCTTTGCCCATTTTTTGTTTGATTGCTTGTCTTTTTGTTGTTAAGTTGGAGGAGTTCTTGATATATTCTGGATACTAAATCCTTATTAGATATATGGTTCCCCCCAAATTTCTCTCATTCTGTACCTTCACTTTTGGATAAGTTCTCTGATGCACAAACTTTTAATTTTGATGAAGTCCTATTTATCTTTTGTTGCTCATGCTTGCAATGTCCTATCTAGGAATTCCTTGTTAAAAACTAAATGCCAAAGATTTGTCCCTATGTTTTCATCTAAGAGTTTTATGATATTAGTTCTTACATTTAGGTGTTTGATCCATTTTAAGTTAGTTTTTATACATGACATGAGGTATGAGTCCTTGTTCATTCTTTTGTTTGTGGATATCAAGTTTTCCCAGCACCATTTATTTAAGAGACTTTTCTTTCCCTATTAAATGGAGTTAGCATACTTGTCAAAAGTCAATTGACCACAGATGTATGGGTTTATTTCTGGATTCTCAATTCTGTTCCACGGGTCTATATGTTTATCATTATACCAGTAACAGACTGTTTTGATTACTGTAGCTTTATAATGTGTTTTGATCGGACAGTGTGAGTCTTTCTACTTTTTCTTTTGTAAGATTGATTTGGATATTTTGGGACTATTATAGTTACATGAAAATTTGAGGATTGGCTTTTCTATTTCTGTAAAGAAGACTATTAAAATCTTGATGGGTATTAATAACTGGAACAATTATTGAAGTGAATGTTTTATTTGGCAAATTGATTAAAAATTAATCCCTAGGCAATTGATTTATAGGAAACTGACTGGGTTTAGTGCTTTAACATAGGTTATCCTATTTAACCCTCACAATAAACCCATGAACAGGATACCATTACTACTCACTATAGAGCTGAGGAAACAGAAACTCAAGAACTTAAGCATCTTGCTTAGGGCACACAGTGAATGAATGGCAGAGTCAGCTGACCTCTGGATAGTCTGTGTTTAATATCATTGGGATTAATCTCTCTTCTGTATCATCTCCCAAACAAGCCTCAACTATTACTCTGCATGAATCCCAGGAGAGTGGAGAGACCTGTAAGCTCTCAGGTGGCACTGGAATTTATACTCTAAGCAAGGTCAAAGTCAGTGGTATAGAAGTCTGCAAGGGCTGAGTCTTACTCTGGGTCATTCTGTGATATATGGTGAGACTGACTTCGATGCTGTATCTGAGGCCAAGAATGATCATGTATTTGAGGTCAAGAATGACCATGGCCACTTCTACTCTCATTATAACAACATCAGCATCAAAAACACCTTCTCCTATGACCCCTGGGGCTTAGCCTCTGTAGTTTCTTCCAGGTTCCCTCTCAAGGGGAAAGCAGGAAATTGGGCAATTAGCCACTTGTTTCCTTCCCTAACTAGAAGCTTGTGACTGTTTTCTTCTGGGTATTAATTTTGTTGGTAAATGAGAATTTTGTTACCCATTTTCTGCTGCTTGAAAACAGGCATGAAATGTTCAAAAGATCCCTAGGTCATGAGAGTTTCATCTTGTTTCTTGGCTACAGTTCTCAACAGAAAGTGAAGACCCAGGAAACAGTCTCTATCAGAAGTTGTCTGAGCTCAACAAGAATTACCTCAGGTCAAGGGAAGATGCAGAATTATCGCCCAGCACTGGATATGTATGTTTATGTGAGAATGTGTATGTATGTATGTATTTTTTGTGTTGTCTATGCTACCTAAGGCATTTGACTGCTAACCAGAAGGCTGGTGGTTCAAACCCACCAGCCACTTCTTGGAAGGAAGGTTGGGCAATCTACTTCTTTGTGATACTGCCTCAGAAACTCAAGGAGGGGTCACTATAAGTTGGGTCTGACTTGACGGCACATAACAACAACAACAATGTAATCCAGTGTAATTGACTTGTACACTGACTATCTTCATATAGGACAGGAATAGATAGATTATGAAGGGGTGAAAATATCTTCTTCATAAGGTGTGTGTGTATGCATGTGCTGTTTAGATTTATGTTTGTGTGTTGTAATTACATAACTGGATGTATCTGTGTGTATATAGTACATGCTTTTTTGCACAGGTTTTGAGTTGTCTGGATGAGTATGTGTGGTGCTTGAGTGTTGTGTTGTGTGTGGCTGTGTTATATTTATCAGTTGTGTGCAAATGTTTTTTACCTGTAATAAATATAGGTCACAGAGGAGTATAGGTTAGAGAAGTCTATGATAGTGTGTGTATGATTATATGTGTGTATAACATGTATAACATACTCACAGTCTGACTATTTTGACCTAGCATTGGAGTTGAAGAGAGGGAGCTAAACTCGTGATCTGGAAATATATGTGTGTGTGGGTATATGTTTGTATGTTGGGTAAAACAGACTCACAGCCATATTCTTGTCCTATGTTTTATCTCCTATTATCTGAGACACACACAGATAAGTCTAAGCAGGATCTTCCTTAAGCTGAGTTGGTAGCCATTTATCCATGTTATTTGAAGCTTCCAAAAGTGCTCTCTAAGGGCCAAATATTTTCTTCACTGACCTTTAACAGTGCCATATTTCCACTCTGGGAACATGGTAGTGATTAAATGCTTAGATTCTGTGTTATACACATCTCGGGCCAAATCTCTATTTTTGATATCTAATAGCTTTATGAGGAGCTCTGGTAGCATAGTGCCTAAGGCACTTGACTGCTAACCAGAAGCTGGCAGTTCAAACCCACCAGCCACTCCTCGGAAGAAAGGTAGGGCAATCTACTTCCATAGTGATGCTGCCTCAGAAACCCAAGGAGGGGTCGCTATGAGTTGGGGTTGACTTGACGGCACATAACAACAACAACGATAGCTTTATGATCTTAGGCTCACCATCTGTAAGGCTCAGCAGCCTAAACTATAAATGAGATGAGTAAGTTTTTAATCCAGTAATGTTACAAGCATTCAATAAGACGGTGCTATTCTCAGGATCATTCCTCAAATGCATGCGATTCTCAACTATCTAGTTATCTTTTGACTGTCCAAGGGAGAGTATTTTACAGAAGGAGAAAGGCAACAGGTCTATACAGAGTCTTTTCCAAGCTCCAACTCACAGCTTCCCTACTTCATATGTAAGTATGTGTCCAGTTTCCTCTTTCACAGAGGGGATGACTTGAATCAAGATTCTATTCTGTTGATGCATTGACTATGAGGACCCTATTTGGCTCATACCTTCTGGATCTACCCCCAGATATGCTGGAGCTCAGGGGGTAGTCTTGTTCAATATGTGCCAGTAGCCAGTCAAGCCTCAGCAAAAGTTTTTAGTCACTTCCCTTCTGATCCTGGTCCCCACTGACTGAGACGACTTTCTTGGCTGAGCCCCTCTCTGTTCTTAGAAGAGGTTCTTCTATCAGATACTATGTCTTAGAGTCATAATCTTCCACTGAGTTCCCCCTCCAGGACTCCTGTATGTGACCTCTAACTGATTTGGCCTCTAGTGAAAGAAACATCAGGTCATTAATTCACACCATGAGAAATTTCATGCTTAAAGACAGGATCCAAACCCAACTCGCTATGTGCCCTTGTGTATGTGACTTCACATTTGTTTCCACAAAGAGCAAAATGAAAGGATTAACCACTAGTTTGTGTGCTTCTGAGGCACTAAGTAAATTTTTACTGAGTAATTGAATTAAATGTGTACAAAAGGGCTTTAGGTGACCATTCTGGTTTGCTCATGGAAGCCTGGGTGTACACCTGCATAATTATTGTATAACTTCTCTTCTTTTTATTCTTAAATGTGTCAGGTTTGATACTAAAATATAGTCTTTGCACATATGCAGGAGCCCTGGTGGTACAGTGGTTAAAGCATTTGGCTGCCAACTAAAATGTCAGTGGTTTGAACCCCCCAGCAGCTCTGCAGGAGAAAGATGTGAGAGTCTGCTTCCCTAAGTATTTATAGCTTTGGAAACCTTATGGGGGCAGTTATACTCAGTCCTATAGGGTTGCTATGAATCAGAATCAACTTGATGGCATTGGGGTTTATATGTATGCATGTTGGCTGATAACCAAGCAGATTACTGATGTCAGTTTGAAGCACTGAAATAATTCCATACAAGGTCCAGGGTTTTCTGTCTAATGAGTGTAGGTCAATATCAGTAAACAGTGAAGAGTAGAGTCTGTTACCATACTGATATTATTGTAATGTTTGATTGCATCAGTTATTACCTTAGTGACCTTGGGCCAATTACTAATCACACTGAGATTTAGTTACCCAATACCAAAATTTAATGTTAATAATGTCCTAGTAGGAGCTCATTTATTATCAATGCTAAAGTAAATTTTGGGAATTAGTCATAGTTAATCAGATGATTATGAATTCTGAAAGATATCTCAAATCAAACAGCATCAGCAAGTTCTTAGGTTTCTGTGAAGGTCCTTGGAAAATTCTCAGCTCCCTTACTGCATGTGTATGTTCAGATTGTAACACTTGTAACCTGGCTTGAAGGACTAGAGATAGGCAATCCTGTTTGGAAGACTGAAGGTAGTAGAGAGAGAGAGTGTGTGCGTGAGAGTGAGAGACACAAACAGGGAGGGATGGAGAAAGAGGCAGGCAGATACTCAATGAGAGAGAAATAACAGTGTTGGGTGAAGTGAAGAAATAATAATAAGATCAGTGCCATAAGCTGAACAGGGGTGGGAAGGTGAATGGGACTATACCCACAAATATACATAAGTTTGAGAGAGGATGTTTCTGCATATGTATTTATGTGTGCTGCAAATATATCCATGAATATAGTAGAGCATACAGGGAGCAAAGTTATGAAAACTTCTTAGCCATAACTAAATACCTTGAGGGAATGAGTCACTGTGCATAGGGGTTCAGGACCATAGTCTTGGGGGACACCAAGGTCAAGTGGCATAACAACATAGTCCACAAAGACAATGTTCTACATCTTTGTGGTGAGTAGTAACTGGGGTCTTGACCCCAGTTTGTGAAACTCACAAACTGTTTTGTGAAGCTCACAAAAGCTTGTGAGCGGTCATTTAAGATGCAACTGTTGGTCTCTCCCTGTCCACAGCAAAGAAGAGTGAAGAAAATCACAGATGGATAGAAACAGTTAGTCCCAAGGACTAATGGCCATGTGAACCCTAGCATCTATGACCCTGAGACCAGAAGAAGCAGATGGTGTGCCTGGCTACCACTGCCGACTGCTCTGAAGGAATGACTATAGGAAGTCCTGGATAGACTGGGAGAAAAATGTGGAATAAAATACAAAAGGATTAAACAAACAAACAAACAACGAGGCTTACCTATCAAATGAATACTGGTGAAACCCCCAAGATTATGGCCCTTAGACATTCTTCAAGCCAGAAATTGAACTCAGCTCCTGTGACTCAACTTTCAGCCAATTGGTAAGGTGAATAGTAATATTGTTGTTATTGTTGTTGTTATGTGCCGTCGAGTTGGACCCGACTCATAGCGAGCCCTCCTTGGGTTTCCCAGGTGGTATCACTATGGAAGTAGATTGCCCAACCTTCCTTCTAAGGAGTGTCTGGTGGGTTTGAACCACCAGCCTTCTGGTTAGTAGACAAGTACCTTAGGCACTATGCTACCAGAGCTCCCTAATAGTAATATATTAGTAATATAATCAACCATATGACATTGAGGAGGCAGTATTTGCCCAAGGATAAGCTAGGAAGGTGGAAGGCAATGGGAAGGAAGGATGGGTGAAGGGAAGGAATACACATAGTGAAGAAGTGGGCAGGATGCTGTTGCATTGTGGGGATTGCTATGAATGTCACAAAACAATGCATATGGATTGTTGAACAGGAAACCAATTTGCTCTGCAAATTTTCACACAACTCACAATTAAAAAAAATATATATATCACTTAGAAATAATAAAAAATAAAGAGACTTGTGGAACCCTTGAGATTATGGCCCTTATACACCCTTCAGGTCTGGAAGCAAACTCACCCCCATGGCTCAACTTTCTACCAAATACTGTTGTTGTTGTTGTTGTAAGGTGCCATTGAGTCAGCTCCGACTCATAGCGACCCTGTGTACAGCAGAATGAAACACTGCCCAGTCTTACACCAGTCTTGCAATCCTTGCTACACCTGAGCCCATCATTGCAGCTACTGGGTCAATCAATCTCATTGAGGGCCTTCCCCTTTTTCGCTGACCCTCCACTTTACCAAGCATGATATCCTTCTCCAGGGATGGTCCCTTCTGACAACATGACCAAAATAGGTGAGATGAAGTCTGGCCATTTTTGCTTCCAAGGAACATTTCAGGTACACTTCTTTCAGGACAGATTTGTTAGTTCTTCTGGGAGTCTGTAGTATTTTCCATATTCTTCACCATCACAGCTCAAAAGCATCAACTCTTCTTTGGTCTTCCTTATTCATTGTCCAGTTTTCACATGCATGTGAGGCTACTGAAAACACCATGGCTTCGGTTAGGTGCACCTAAGTCTTCAAAGAGACATCTTAGCTCTTCCTCACTTTAAAGAAGTCTTTTGCAGCAGATATTGTTCAATAATTTTCACATACGTTTGGATCACCTTTCTTTGGAATGGGTACAAATAGGGATCTCTTTAGTCAGTTGGCCAGGTAGCTGACTTCCAAATTTCTTGGCATAGATTAGTTAGTGTTTCCAGTGTGGCATCCATTTGCTGAAACATCTCAGTGGGATTCCATCAATTCCTGGAGCCTTGTTCTTCACCAATTCCTTCAGTGCAGCTT
>NW_006921624.1:2448434-2449503 GCF_000298275.1 Orycteropus afer afer | reverse complement strand
AATATTGTTTGTTTAAAAGTCTGTCTTGACATTAATCTCGCCCCTATGATATCTGTTAACTAGTTTTCCTTTAAATGATAACCGTTAGTTCTGGCTGCATCTTGTAAGATGTGACTACTTACTAAGTAAAAACTAATAAGCCTTGTGATCAGCCACTTGGACTTTGACAATGATAATCAGTGGTGCCATCTGCAGGAAGGAAGAAGACTAGCCTTAGAGGGAAGGCCAGAAATCCCAGAAAATATTCTCTACTAATCAGCTATTGTTTTAGCTGATTTTGAAGAAGTATTAGTTACTTTGCATATGTGCTGGATCCCACTCCTTCTTTAGTATAAGAACCTCTCTTGGAAAGCATTCAACAGAGCAGATGACTTTGGGATCATTAAGACCCCATCAGTCTCCTTGGTGCACCTCCTTCTTAAACTCTCTCTGTCTCCTTGAACTCTGGTGTGGACTATTGGCTGTGTCACTCCAGAGCCCAAATCCCAGCATTTTTTGGTTTATGTATGTACCTCATAGAATTTGGTTTCTTGATTTGAATGTTTAGGGTCATGGTTTCATGGGACATCTCAATTAATTGGCATAATAATGTGTTTACTGCTTCTATTCTATCTCCTAGTTCTTTGTGTAGTGCCTGGGGTCTTAAAAACTTGTATTGGCCATCCAAGGCACAATAATTTGTCTCTATTTGCCAGAATAACAGGAAAAAGAAGATGCAATATTTGACGGATACAGATTGTGTGGTTAATTGTCCCCATGAACAACTGCCTCCTTTGCCATAAGATCAGAAGATCTGGATGGTACCCAGCTAATATTACTGAACATTTCGATTAAAGAGTCTATAGAAGAAACCTGATCAAAAGCAGAAAAATGCAGCATTGAAGTCCACGTTCTCATGGACTCTAGACCTTCTGGAATCATGGAAGCTGGATGAATCCCTGAGACTATTGCCCTGAAATAATCTTTAAGCCTTAAAACCAAAAACTGTGATGTCTTCTTCCTTTTTTTTTTTTTTTTTAAAGAAGTTTTTTTCTTTAAATTGTGATTTGGGTGAGGATTTATAGAGCAA
>NW_006921624.1:2445708-2447180 GCF_000298275.1 Orycteropus afer afer | reverse complement strand
ATCAACTAATTCTTTTTGGTACAGTGACTCTGTATTCCTTCCATATTCTTTTGATGCTTCCTGCATCATTCAGTATTTTGTCCATCTCACTCACTTTCTCACTGCTGTCAAGTCAGTTCCAACTCATAGTGACCCCTCTTTGGGTTTCTGAGGCAGTATCTCTATGAAAGTAGATTGCCCAGTCTTCCTTCTGAGGAGTGGCTGATGGGTTTGAACTGCCAGCCTTCTGGTTAGCAGTCAAATGCCTTAGACACTATGCCACCAGAGCTCCTATTTTTCCCATAGAATCTTCCAATATTGCAACTCAAGGCTTGAATTTTTTCTTCAGTTCTTTCAGCTTGAGATATGCCAAGTGTGTTCTTCCCTTTTGGTTTTCTAACTCTGGGTCTTTGTACATTTCATTATAATAATTGACTGTCTTCTCAAGCTGCTCTTTGAAATTTTCTGTTCAGCTCTTTTATTTTGCTATTTCTTCCATTTGCGTTAGCTACTCTCTGTTCAAGAGCAAGTTTCAGAGTCTATTCTGACATCCATTTTGGTCTTTTCTTCCTTTCCTGTCTTTTTAATGACCTTTTGCTTTCTTCATGGATGGTGTTCTTGATGTCATCCCATAAGTTCTCTGGTTTTTGGTCATTGGTGTTCAATGCATCAAATCTATTCCTTAGATGGTTTCTAAATTCAGGAGGGATATAATCAAGGTCATGTTTTGGCTCTCATGGACTTGTTTTAATTGTCTTCAGCTTCAACTTGAACTTGCATATGAGCAGTTGATGGTCTGTTCCACAGTCAGCCCCATAAGTAGGTAATACTATTTTTTCTCTATAGGGGGTAAAACTGAGGCACATAAAGAGAGAATGTTGGCCCAGGGCACCCAGCTACCAAATCATTGAGGCAAGAATCCAATTCAAGCCTCCTGGCTGCAAAGCTACAGCTCTTTTTCAGTAGTCCATGAGATGTTCATACAATGTGAGCCCCAAGAGTGAAGGGGCTTGGATTTTTATTTTCCTGTTCAAACAACAGTGTTTGGCACACCACAAATAAATAAATGAATACATTTACATTGGTTTTCTTTGAAGGGAATCTTGTTTGCCTTTGGAGATGATCAGAATGGAGCAGACTTAAGATTCCCATGACAAAATGTGCAGGTTCTTTTGAATATTGACAGTCTTCAGGAAAGAAGAATATAACTGTAATATATACCTGATGATGCTAACCACAGTATCTCAGTCCTTGACATTTCCTACTGCTTTTACTCCAGCAGAGAGAAGAGCAGTATGTGGTGTGAGAACCAGAGTTCCGTGTCTGAATTCCTCCTCCTGGGGCTCCCCATCCGGCCGGAGCAGCAGGGCATGTTCTTCACCCTGTTCCTGGGCATGTACCTGACCACGGTGCTGGGGAACCTGCTCATCATCCTGCTCATCAGGCTGGACCCTCGCCTCCACACCCCCATGTACTTCTTCCTCAGCCACTTG
>NW_006921624.1:2419230-2437080 GCF_000298275.1 Orycteropus afer afer | reverse complement strand
GTTGTTGTATTTAGATCTCTGTTAACTGTTTGTGAAGAGCAGCCACGTGTGATTCAGGCTCTTCTTGGTGGTTTTGTATTATTGGTCTGTTGGTGGAGAAGGAGGTAGTGGCTGTCACTCAGCAAGTGAAGTTGCTGGAGGTGTGGGTGTATGTAGTTGTGTTTTATGGGGACTGTTGCTGTCTCCCACTCAGTGAGACAAAAATTACAATTGAATAACCATCAAAAAACTAAAAGCACATAGACAAAAAACACATCATGTAATTACACAGTGACAGTAACCAAAAAAAGAAAAAAGGGAAAAGGAAGAAGAAAAAAACAAGAAAACCTGCAATATCTGGGGACAGGGCACTAAGAAAAAAAAAGGTAGAGAAGGAGAATAATGAAGGGAAAAATGCAAAAAGAAAAACAAGGAATGGGGTTAACCATGAGAAAAAAGGGGGGAAAATCTTAAATTAAAATAAAATTTTTTTTCAACCAGGAACAGGGAAAAGAAAAAATGCTGAAAACTAGGACCTGGGAGGGGAATAATAAGAATAATAGTAAGAAGGACAAAAGTATTAATAATAATAGTTGTTCTAAAACAGACAAATACAAGTAAACTAATTACCAGAAAAAAGAAAGTGAAAAATAAAAAAATAAAAATAAGAGAAAAAAAATTGGTGGAGGACAGGGCAGGGCACCCAGGCTCTGTCTGAGCACACAGAGTGTGATGGAGTTCCTGTGGGCCCAGAAGGTAGGTGGGAGTGGGGGATGACCGCACCTCCGTTCACCAAGTGGGTGTGGGGTATAAGAGTAACAATAGGAATGTCACACCTTTTCAGTCTTGCAGGTCCTGAGTGTCCTTGGGGTTGCTGGCAAGCAGAATATGTTCTTAAGCCCCAGGGATCTGTGAGAGTGCTGTCTCTTTAACTATCCAAAGTAGTCAAACTGCTTTTAAACATTCAAAATGGCGGCACCTTCTGGACCGGCAAAAGTCCACAGTTCAGCCTGCCTTTCTCTTCACCATCTCCGTTTATTCCCCAGCTACCAGAGCTGTCCTCTGTGCAGTCCCTGGCTAGCAAGGCTGATTTTTAGGTTAATTCTTAGGTCCTACCACCACTTGGCAATCCCCAAGCTGTCTGTGCCATCAGGATCGCTCAGGATCACTGCCAGACCACAGCTCTGTCTGTCTCCTTTTTTGGTATTTTCATGCAAATTCTGCTACTTGGGGTTTAGTCCACTTCTATATCCTCCCCTTCAAGGCTCAGGGGTCCAGGATTATCTTCTGTGTCTGCGTTAATTGGTTTCCCTTTTCTTTGTTGAAGAGGGTCTGTGGAGTCTTTATGCCTATTCCACCATCTTACCGGAACTCCTCTGATGTCTTCTTAAGACCAAATAATAGCTAACTTAACAATAATTTAGTTTATTTTGAGCATAATGCTCAAAGAATACTGAAAGTACCATGGACTGCTAAAAGAACTAACAGATTTGTCCTGGAGGAAGCGCACCTGAAATGCTCCTTGGAAGCGAGAATGGCCAGACTTTGTCTCATGTATTTTGGTCATGTTGTCAGAAGGGACCATTCCCTGGAGAAGGATGTCATACTTGGTAGGGTGGAGGGTCCATGAAAGAGGGGAAGGCCTTCAACGAGATGGATTGACACAGTGGCTGCGATGATGGGCTCAAATATAGCAGGGATCATGGAGCTGGCACGGGATTAGGCAGTGTTTTGTTCTGCTGTGCATGGGGTCACTATGAATCAGAAATGACTTGACGGCACCTAACAACAACATGTGGACCAAACTGACCAGAGCAACTCAAAAGATTAGGTGGCAAAATTAGGGGGCATCGAGTTTATGTTCATGGGGAGGAGTAACTCAAAAAAGGAATGTGAGAATGGTTATACAACTCAAAGAATGTAATCAGTGTCACTGAACTGTATTTGCAGAAACTGTTGAATTGGTGTATATTTTGCTGTGTGTATTCTCAGCCACAAAAGTAACAACAAAATAAATAAAAAGGAACACATATGGAACACAGTTGTAGTCTAACACATGTAGGGTTGTCAGGAGTCAGAATTCACTCAAAACCACCTAATTGTGATGGAGTGTTTGCGTGTGTATTTTAATAATATATATATTTCCTAGCTCCGTTAGGTGAGGCAGTTAAAAAGTCTTAGAAGCACTGAGCATATATTATGCTCAATTTGCTCATTAAACACCATTCTCTTCTAAAAGAAACCAAAGTTACTAATTAAAACTGTTGATTGCAGAGTAGGGGCCAGGAAATGACAAAATGAGCCAGAGAAGATGAGCCACAAAGTTCAGAACTGCTACTGAATCATGGGGCCATAGCAGGTAGCTTTAGGGGCGCTTGCCAGACACATCTCATACCAATTGACTTTCAAGTGAATAACAACAGCAATAGAGTATGACTCAATGAATAAGAATCCGTGAGTTTATAAAGATATCAATGAAGAGATAAACAAAAGGCGGAGATGGGAAACTTCCTTCTCACAGGAGAATCTGACTAATAAGCATGAAGGGAATAATGGCCTTAGAAAATCATCATTTGGCCATGACAATTGCAGTAACTATTTCGGGCCAGAATCAGTTATGGATGTTAAATATAGTGGGTGAGATTTTAATAAGAAAAAGCATGTTTATATAGTCTCAAAATATCTGCCCAAAGATACTTACTGATTAAAAAAGTAAAAATAGTAACTTTAGCATAGAGAAACTGGTGAATACAACCATAGCCAATTGACCAAGCTTATAATCACCAGTGGGGAGCTCTGGTGGCTTAGTGCCTAAGGCATTTGACTGCTAACCAGAAGGCTGGCGGTTCAAACCCACCAGCCACTCCTCGAAAGGAAGATTGGGCAATCTACTTCTGTAGAGATACTGCCTTGGAAACCCAAGGAGGGGTCTCTATGAGTCGGGACCCAACTTGATGGCAGTGAGTTGTTGTTGTTATTTTTTAATAATCACCAGTAATTGGATAAGTTGGATAAATAATAATATTTCTTTCTGATAATATGCACTATGGTATATGGACAACCTACTTCCATAGTGATACTGCCTTGGAAACCCAAGGAGGGGTCGCTATGACTCCAATCCATCTCGACGGCAGTGAGTTGAGTATACTTGGGACAGATCTGCAGCTGGAATCTTAAATAGAAACTACTACTACTACTAGTAAAGTAAACCTGGTAAAATGTTAAATTTTAGTCAATCTAGGTGAAGGCTATTCAGCAATTTTTTGTATCATTTTTAACAATTTTCTGTGAGCCTGAAACACTTTCAAAATTAGAATGAAATAATTCTGTCATCCCCGCTGGAACCACGACTAAGAAGAAAAGAGTCTCACGCATCCCTGACAACAGGGACACAGTCCCACATGATTCCATTGGTTCAGCGTTTCTGGCTCCAGGATACATTACTTCCCAAAGGGCACCAATAAATTGACCAGTTCATCCCATGAAGGCTCCTCCCTTAGCAGGAGGCTTGGGGAGAGTTTGTGTCAGCCCTCTCCCTGCTAATTAAAACATTTCTTTTTCTTCTAGAGCCAGTTAATCAAAAAAAAAAACAAACTCACTGCCGTCGAGTAGATTTCAACTCATAGCTACCCCTTCTTGGGTTTCCGAGGCAGTATCACTACAGAAGTAGATTGCCCAGTCTTCCTTCTGAGGAGTGGCTGGGGGGTTTGAACCACCAGCCTTCTGGTTAGCAATCAAGTGCCTTAGGCACCACACCACCAGAGCTCTCTCTACAGCAGTTAAGGAACAAAAAAGTCTGTAGAAGCACAGGTGCCACAGGTAAGTCTTGTCTTGATCTGGTTACAGGTCTCCTCAACAGAAGCTGAAGATGGGAGCAGCGGTCTGAGCAGGTGTCTGAGTCACCACCAAGCACAGGTCAGAGGGACTGGAACTCCCCCTTGGCAATGGATCTGTCCATGTGCATGTGGGGTTTTGGATGTGTGACTTTGTATTCATGGGTGTGTGCATTGTGCGTGTTTGTGTAGGTGCTGTGTGATAGTTGTGTATACTATGCATTTGTCTCACACCCTGATTCTTTTTCTGAGTTAGACTCTTCTGGGCCCTGCCTGAGCATGTGTAGATCGAGTTACCGGGCTCCTGAGGGTTACCGGGCTCCTGAGGGTGTGTTTGAGGGACTCCTACTAAGTGCCTGTGACCTTCAATATCTGCCTCCCTGTGGATGAGGGGCCTGCACCCCCCACGTGCGTCACAGCTGAGTGGACGAGAGCTCAGCGTCCGGACCAGGAGTGCTGTGCTCCACCGCCTGGAGAAGAAGATGCCTGAACTCACCCAGGAGCCCCCAGCTCAGAGAGGGTGCAAATCGCTGCTCAGCTACGTGTGCTGAGTGTGTGTGTGAGCTGTTTGTGGGTGACACAGAGGTGTGAGAGCAGCAATGTGTATCGTTTGGCATTTGGTGTGTGTCTGTGTGTGAGCTATGGTCATGGGTAGTGGTTCAGAGTGTGCCTGAGTCTGAATAGGTGGAGCTGTCTTATGCTGACTGCCTTCTCCCAGGCAGGCTTTAGGTTTGAAACACCTCTCTCAGTAATGCGAATGTGTGTATTTGTGTCCAAGTGTGCTGCGTGTGGGGTAAAGATGTGGCAGTCTGCTTCCATACAGGTTTACACCCTTGGAAACCCTTTGGGGCAGTTCTATTTGTAATTGACTCAACAGCAGTGGGTTGTTTTTGCTTTTTAGTTTGGAGTTTTGCTTATTCCTGTTGGGTGTGTGAGTAGGCATGGATGTGTGTTGTGTGTGTTGCTTGTGATATCTTGACTTGCGTGACCTTGTGTGGTTTTATTTATGCATGTGTATAGTGTTTGAAGGAATACTGGTGGCATGGTGCCTAAGGCATTTGAATGCTAACCAGAAGATTGGAGGTTCAAATCCACCAGCCACTCTGTGGACGGAAGACTGGGCAATCCACTTCCATAAAGATTTACCACCTTGGAAACCCAAAGGGGGTTGCTATGAGTCAGAATCGACTCAATGGCAGTGAGTTTCGTTTGGCTTATAGTGTTTGAATTATGTATATGTGACATATGAGAAGCAGGTGTGTCATGCTGTATGTCAATGGTACATGAGTGTGTTTGTGAATTGTGTGGTATGTCCATTGTGTGTTGTGTGTCTCTTACTTTATATGTTATTTATGACTTGTATGTATATAACCAGGTATGAACTGAAGCACATACTGCCCTTAAGGTGAGGTTAGGTCACAGATAGGTGGAGTCCCCAAATAATCAGTGTGAGTGTGAGCATGTATGTATGTGTGTGTGTTTATGTATGTATGTGTTGGGCCTTCTGATTTGCTCCCATGACCTCAAATATTTCCTTGATGTCCTCCTTTTGGAGCACCATTGACTTAAAGAACCAATGGCCCAAGTACTGCTTTGTTTTCTGGCAATGGAGCTGTCCGTGTGCATGTGGGGTTTTGGATGTGTGAGGATTTGCTATCATTTTCATATATTTGAGTGTGACTAAATCTCTCAGAGTTTTATAACCTTTCTCTTTACTTAACGTCCCATGCCAAGAAACATTAGCCATCACATTGGGTAAATCTAGAGTGCAGAATCATCACCAAACAGCAGCAAGAACTTAATTTTAGGTAAGGCTTTCATTTGAGTCACTTAACTCTGGCAGCAGTTTCCTCATGTATAAAATGGAAATATTATACTTGACATGTGGACGTTAGAGGTCCTCAACAAATATTTATGGTTTGAATAGAAGATAATGTATATAAGAGCTTTATTTTAAAAATTTTTTTCTCTTTTAAAAGTAAAGTATATAAATATGAATAAAGGGAATTCTCTAGCCTGGAACTAAGAAAATTCAGGATCACTTCTGCTTCCTTGCACCCTTAAAATCATACAAGGTGCCTCATGCACGTAGAGAACAAAGGGGAAAACTGTTAATATGTGGTGGTTAAGAGCGTGGCCTGCCATCATACACACGTTTGATTGAACTGCATGAAGTAGCCAATATTTAATAATTTTTAACCAACAGAAATAGAAATTACATATGGTTCAAACATATACAGACAAAGGAAAAAAGAAAAACCTCACCAAACTCAGTGCTGTCAAGTGAATTGTGACTCAGAGCAACCCTAAAGGACAGGGTAGAATTGCCCTATAGGGTACGCAAGGCTATCATCTTTATGAAAGCAGACTGCTGCATCTTTTGCCCACAGGTTCGAATTGGCAACCTTTTGGTTAGTATCTGAGCACTTAACCACTGTGCCAACATATATAAAATTATACATATATATATCCCACATATAGGAGCTCTAGTAATGTATCACCTAAGGCACTTGACTGCTAACCAGAAGGCTGGTGGTTCAAATCCATCTGCCACTCCTTGGAAGGAATGTTGGGCAATCTACTTCCATAGTGATACCGTCTCGGAAACCCAAGGAGGGGTCACTATGAGTTGGATCCAACTTGATGGCACACAAGAGCAACAGCATCTCACATATATATGTGTATATATATTATATATATATGTGTATATATATTATATATATATATATAATATGTATATATATTATATATATAAAATATATAGTATATATATCTGTCACCTGCTGTTTTGTGCTTTTGGATGTTTGTATCATTTATATTTCCATTTCCTAACAGCTAAAAATCGCTGTTTGGTTTGGTTAGTTGGTTTGGTTTTGGTTTAACAGCTAAAAATGGTCCCTGGGTGGTGCAAGCAATTTGCTCTTGGCTCCTAACCAAAAGGTTGGCAGTTTAAACCCATCAAATTGTGATTGGAAAGCCCTGATAGTCTACTTCCATCAAGATTATAGCCGAGAAAATGGAGCTCAGTTCTACGCTAACACATGGGGTTGCCGTGAGTCAGAATCAACTGATGACCGTGGGTTAACAGCTAAAATGGGAGAAGGCGCGCTCGATCCTCAGTGCAGCTGTGAAGGTTTAACTGGGAGTGCAGGCTGGGTATGTGGATTTAATTAGAAAATAAAGCCCTTAGCATAGTTCCCAGCAAAGTGTTCACCATTATTATAAAAGATAGTGTGTAAACTATTCTGATTTGAGAGCTATAGTCATGACAAGACATTTCAAATGACCACTCATTTCTAGAGAGTCTGTAAGTTTTCATTTGGTCCCAGGGACCCAGTCTTCCTTCACAGGAAAAGTGTGACAATGTTTCCACAACTCTGCCTGAGCCCTGGGAGTTTTTCAGGCAGAAACAACTGATGCTGTTTGTTGAGGCCCATCTCCAGTTTCTGCCCTGGTGCATTATTGTTGCTCTGCATTGCTGTGGGAAACTATCTCATTATGTCCATCAAGATGTAGTCTCCTAGAGGGCAGGCATGTGACCTCTTGTTCCTGGCTGCATTCTCAGTCCTTAGCAGGCCTCTGGGTTCAGACTCAATTTTCAATCAGTTATGTTGACTAAAGCAGTTCATGCTCACTTTTTCTATTCAATGACAGCTTGTTGGATAATTTTGGGTGTGGTGTTGTCTTGCAGCCAGAGTGGGATAGAGCGAAGAAGCATGCATCCACAGATGTAATAAATCAAGCACATATGGTGATGGTCCCGATCAGCCTTCCTAGGTTCCTGAGACTCCTGACCCTTCTTCATCCTCAGGACCCAGAAGAGCATGAGGCCTGAGAACCGGAGCTCCGTGTCTGAATTCCTCCTCCTGGGGCTTCCTGTCCGGCCGGAGCAGCAGGGCATGTTCTTCACCCTGTTCCTGGGCATGTACCTGACCACGGTGCTGGGGAACCTGCTCATCATCCTGCTCATCAGGCTGGACCCTCGCCTCCACACCCCCATGTACTTCTTCCTCAGCCACTTGGCCTTCTCTGATGTTTCTTTCTCATCTGTCACCGTCCCAAAGATGTTGATGGACATGCAGGCTAGTGACAAATCCATCCCTTATGAAGGGTGCATCTCACAGACATATTTTTTCCTATTTTTTGTTTGTCTTGACAATTTCCTTCTTGCAGTGATGGCATATGACAGGTTTGTGGCCATCTGTCATCCCCTTCACTATACCACCACCATGAGGGATGAGCTGTGCATCTCATTGGTGACTGGGTCCTGGTTCCTCTCTTGTGTCCATGCCCTTTTACACACCCTTCTCCTGTCCCACTTGTCCTTCTGTGCTGACAACACTATCCCCAACTTCTTCTGTGACCTCATGGCCCTTCTGAAGTTGACCTGTTCAGACACCTCCCTCAATGAGCTAGTTATCTTCACTGAGGGGGTACTGGTTGCCCTCCTGTCACTGAGTGCTATTTTTGGTTCTTATGTGAGCATTGGGGCCACCATCCTGAAGGCCCCTTCCACCAAGAAGATCTGCAAAGCTTTGTCTACCTGTGGCTCCCACCTCTTTGTGGTCTTTCTGTACTATGGGACTGCTATAATTATTTACTTATTTCCTTCATTAAGTAATTCTAAAATCAAGGACACATTTGCTTCAGTCATGTACACAGTGGTGACCCCCATGCTGAACCCATTCATCTACAGCCTGAGGAACAGAGACATGAAATTGGCTCTGGGGATCCTTTACAGAAGGGTGATTATTTTTGCCAAGTGACAGTTACCCGTTCATGATTTTTGTTCTCCTTGTGATACTTTCAGAGATGCCTCCTTGAAATGCTGTCTTAGTGACTGTGGTTGATTGTGTCCTCTCCTTTTAAGTGTGTAATCTATTTCTCCACCCCTTTAATCTAGGAAGGTCTTGTGAGTTTCTTCAAGCAGTATACTAGTAATAGCTGGGATATTGTGAGAATTCCAAGCTTAAGCAGTGTGGTGGTTATGTTTTTGTGTCAACTTGGCTGGGCCTGATTGAGTGGCTGGGCAGCTGGATATAGTATTCTCCATGATTAGACTGGTAATCAACTCCATGGTGGAATCTACTGGGAGCAGCTGAGTAGCTGCCTTTGGGTATGTGGTCTGCTTCCTGCATATGAGGAGAAGCTTTGAGAATGGTCTCTAGCCTAAGGCATGCTTGGACCCTGCATGTAGCTGTGTCATTGCTCAGCAGCCTGCTATGCTGGGCCGACCTTGGGACTTACAATGGACTTAAGTTAATGGCCTGCCATGTGGTTTAGTAACATCGGGACTGTGTCTTTTGACTTGTCAACCTTGGGGCTTCTCAGCCTCAGCAGCCTGCAGCTATCTGAGTGAAGAAACGCCTCTAGCTCCAGTGGGCTGGGAGCAGGAGGCAGAGCTGGACCCCAAGGTTGAGGGGCTTTCACCCAGCCCCTAGAGCCTAGAACTTTGAACTTGGACTTAAAGCCTCCAAACTGTAAGAATAAACTCCTGTTTGTTAAGGCCATCCCATTTGTGGTTATTTCTTGTCAGAGTGGCACTAGGTAACCAGAACAAGCAGTCTCTGTTCTTGCTGCTTTTGGAACCTTGAGATCATCATGTAAACAAGCCTATGATAGGTTGCAGGAAGATAAGAGACCACATGGAGGAGAGATAAGAGATTCTCCAGCTGAAAATAAACATGTGTCTACTTACTTTAGAAACAAACAAACATCAAACAAAAAGAACCTCAAAAGAGGACAAATTAGTTGTAAACTAATGAGATTGGTTACCCATAGGAGGTAGGTGAGAATGGGTTCAAAAGGATTGGGAGATGGGTATACCTCTTTGTATAAAGTTGTGATCATATTATCTTTTATCTCCCAAAGTAAGCAAACAAATGACTAAATAAATAGGAATGGGCAATTGAAGAAAGTAGGATAAAATAAAGCAATTTAACCTAATTAATTATATTGCCAATGAATAACATCGTTAGACTGAAGAGGAAAAAAATAATCAAGTAATTCTTTTTAAAATTTTTTTAACTGTGATTTGTGTGTAAGTTTACAGAACAAATTCATTTTCCACTCAACACTTCATACACATTTTGTTTCATGACATTTATCGCAACCCCTATACTGTAGGAGATCTCTTTCCACTTCCTCCCAGTGGTTACCTTTATATCATTCTCATGCACTCCTGCTCTCTGAGCTATCTAGCTGTGCAGATGCTGCCCTTCTGATCTCCCATGGTTGATTGTTCTAAGGCTTGCACCAACCTGGTATAAATGTTCACCTTTTATGCTTGTCTATTCTGTGGCTGGGAGCTCTGGTAGTGTAGTGCCTAAAGCACTTGACTGCTAACCAGAAGGCTGGCGGTTCAAACCCACCAGCCACTCCTTGGAAGGAAGATGGGGTAATCTACTGTAGTGCTACTGCCTCGAAAACCCAAGGAGGGGTCACTATGAGTTGGGTCCGACTTGATGGCACATAACAACAACAACAACAACATTCTGTGGCTAGAACCACAGAAGTGAGTTCAATTCCAGGCCCTAAGGGTGACTAGAGGCCATAGTCTTGGGGGACTCACCACAAACCAGGTAATTCTTAGACAGTGTTTTGTCTCTATACCATCGTGATAAATAAAATAATAATAATAATAAACCTGTAATAAGTATTGAACTGCAGTTAATAGGTTTACCTTCCACAGTGGTTGGGGTTCAAGTTTCTGAAATTATTTAACATGTATTCTAGGATTCAGAAAATAAGTAAAAATATTGTGGAAAAAGGAAGCAACTCTTCACTATCAGAGCAAGGTATAATATATGGAATAGGGAAGTGTGGAAAGAACTCTGCGTGTCAAATTGGAACTGGAGAGAATAGTTGGAACTCCGATTTTCTCATATCAATAAGCAGATGGAGATTCATGTATCATATAGTATCGTCTGTTCTTATCCCATATCCTTTCCACTCCATTCCTGGCTCAGCCCCTCTGAGTAATCATTCCTGTCAGTTTATTAATTTCTACACCAGAGTCTCTCAAAGGTGCAAACAGTTAATAAACTTTGCTGCTAACGGAAGGTTGAAAGTTTGAGTCCACCCAAAGATGCTTTGGAAAAAAAGGCTTGGTGAAATGATTAGCCATTGAAAACCCATGGAGCAGTTGCACACTTGTAAAAAATTATACTGGAAAAAGCTGTGTGATGGGTATATTTATAATAATTACACACACACACACACTGCTGAGGCTGCTTATGTGTCAGGACAAAGATTTTTGCTCTGGTATGCCTGACTCCATATTGTTTGTATAAAACTCCATGTTGACTTAAGTCTCACCCCTATTTTATCTACTACCTTGTTTTCCTTTAAATGATAATCATTAGTTCTGGCTGCATCCTGTAAGATGTGACCAATTACTACAGTAAAAACTAATAAGCCTTGCGATCAGCCACCTGGACTCTGACAACGATAATCAGTGGTGCCATCTGAGAGAAGGAAGAAGACTAGCCTTGGAGGGCAGGCCGGAAATCTCAGAATGTATTCTCTACTAATCATCTACTGTTTTATCTGATTTGAAGAAGTATTAGTCACTTGGCATATGTGCTGGATCCCACTCCTCGTTTAGTGTAAGAACTCCTGTTTGAAAGCACTCAGCAGAGTGGATGACTTTGGGATCATTAAGACAACATCTGTTTCTTTTGTGTACTTCCTAATTAAATTCTTTTTGCCTCCTGGAACTCTGGTGTGGACTTTTGGCTGCGTCGCTCCAGGTCACAGACCCTGACACTTTTCGGGTTACACATGTACAACCAAATACATCATAGAATTTTAGTTTCTTGATTTGAACATCTAGGATCATCATTTCATGGGACATTCCAGTTAATTTGCACAATAATGTGTTTAGTGCCTCTATTCTACCCCCTGGGAGCTCTGTTAGCATAGTGGCTAACCAGAAGGCTGGCGGTTCAAACCCACCAGCCACTCCTCAGAAGGAAGGTTGGGCAATCCTACTTCCGTAGTGATACTGCCTCAGAAACCCAAGGAGGGGTTGCTATGAGTCGGGGCCGACTCGACGGCAAATAACAACAACAACAACATTCTACCTCCTAGTTTATTGCATAGTGTCTGGGGACTTAAAAGCTCATATTGGTCATCCATGGCATATAATTGGTCTTTATTCACCTGAGCAATTAATTAATTAAGGAGAATCAGCAATTAAAAAACAAAAACAACCAAACCCACTGCCATAGAGTCGGATCCGACTCATAGCAACCCCTCCTTGAGTTTCCATCTACTGTAGATTTGCCTAACCGTCCTTCCAAGAAGTGGCTGGTGGGCTTGAACCACCAGCCTTCTGGTTAGCAGTCAAATGCCTTAGGCACTACGCCACCAGAGCTCCCAAATCAGCAATAGCAGGAGGAAATGGATTGTGTGATTAATTGCCCCCATGAACAACTGCTTCCTTTGCCATGAGATCAGAAGAACTGGATGGTGCCCAGCTACTATTACTGAACATTTTGATCAAAGAGTCTATAGAAGAAACCTGACCAAAAGCAGAAAAATCCAGAACTGAATTTCAGATTCTCACGGACTCTAGACATTCTGGAATCATGGAGGCTGGATGAATGTCTAAAACTATTTCTGTGAAATAACCTTTAAAGTTTAAAACCAAAAACTCTGAAGTCTTCTTAAGATGAAACAATAATTTAGCTTCACAATAGTTTACTTTGAGCATTGTGCTTTCTTAAGATTTATCTGCTATGGGGTCAAATTGACAAGAGGCACTCAAAAGATTAGAAGGGAAGCTTAGGGGGCAGTGAGTTTATGTAAACGGAGGAGGAATTACTCAGAAAAGGATGGTGAGAATGGTTACACAACTCTAAGAATCTGAACAGTGTCACTGAACTGTACTTGTAGAAACTGTTGAATTTGTGTATATTTTGCTGTGTGTATTCTCAGCCACAAAAATAACAATAATAAAAAAATACATACAGAACACAGCTGCACTCTGATACGTGGGGTTGTCAGGAGTCGGAATCTACTTGAAAACGACTAATTGTGATGGTGTGTTGTGTGTGCTTTAAAAATATTTATATTTCCCAGCTCCATTATGTGAGGCGGTTAAGAAGCCTTAGAAGTGTTAAGCACATCTAAAGCTAAATTTGCTTATTAAACACCATTCTCCTCTAAAAGAAACCAAAGTTACTTATCAAAATTGTTCATTGCACAGCAGGGGCCAGGAAATGAGACAATGAGCCAGAAAGTAAAACACTGCTAACTGAATCACCGGGACCCAGGAGGCTGCACCAACGGTTCCAACCAAGCAAATCATACACCACTTGACCTTCGAGTGATTAACAGCGACAGAGTATGAGGCAGAATAAACAAGAATTCGTGAGTCCATAAAGATATCAGTGAATCAATGAAGAAATAAACAAAAGGGGAGATGGGAAACTTCCTTTTCAAAGGAGAAGCTGGCCAACGAATGCAGCAGGATTGATGGCCTTAGAAGATGATCATTTGGCCAAGACAATTGCAGTAATCGTTTCAGGCCAGAATCAGTTATGGATGTTAAATATAGAGGGTGAAGTTTTAATTAGAAAAAGCGTGTTTATGTAGTCTCAATACCCAAGTGATGCTTATTGATTACAAGGTAAAAAGAGTACTTTTAATGTAGAGAAACTGGTGAATACAACCTTAGCTGACTGATCAAGCTTAAAATGACCAATATTTAGAAAAATCAATATCATATTTCCTTCCGATAGTATGCACTGTGGTATACCTGGGAAAGATCTTAGATACACACTATTACTACTACTACTAACAGTAAAGCAAACATGGTCAAATGTTAACTTTTTGCCAATCTGAGTGAAGGGTATGTAACTATTATTTGTGTCATTCTTAACAACTTTTTGTGAGTCTGAAATCCTTTCAAAATGAAAATTAAATAATTCGTGCATCCCCACAGGAACTACGACTGAGAAGTCTCAGGCATCTCTGACATCAGGGACACCGTCCCCTGTGACACCAGTGGCACAGCCTCTCTGGCTCCTGGATGCACTGTTCCCCAAAGGGCAATAAGACATTGACCAATCAGCCCATGAAGACTCCTCCCTTCGCAGGAAGCTTGGGGAGAGTCTGTCTCAGCCCTCTCCCTGGTAAATAAAACCTCTTTTTTTCCTCTAGCGCCAGTTAAGGAACATAAAAGTCTGCAGAAGCACAGGTGCCACAGGTAATTCTTCTCTTGATCTGGATACTGAGTCTCCTCAAGAGAAGCTGAGGATGTGAGCAATAGTCTGAGCAGAAGGTGTCTGAGTCACCACTAACAAGCCAAGGTCAGAGGGACTAGAACTCTCCCCTTGGCAATGGATCTGTCTGTGTGCATATGGGGTTTTGTATGTGTGACTTTGTATTCATGTTGTTGTTGTAATATGCACTCAGTCGATTTAGACTCCTAGCGAGCCTTCCTTGGGTTTCGCAGGCAGTATCACTATGGAAGTAGATTGCCTCCTTCCAAAGAGTGGCCGGTGGGTTTGAACTGCCAGCCTTCTGGTTAGCAGTCAAATGCCTTAGGCACTACGCCAACAGGGCTCTTTTGTATTCATGGGTGTGTATATTGTCCATGCTTGTAGAAGTGTTGCGTGATAGTTGTGTATACTATACATTCGTTTCACACCTTGATTCTTTTCCAGAGTTAAACCCTTGGGCCTTGCTTGAAGGGGCTTTGGTGACTCAGTGCCTAAGGCATTTGACTGCTAACCAAAAGGTCAGCAGTTCACACCCACCAGCTGCTACTCAGGAGGAAACTCCAAAAAACCAAACTCACTGCCATGGAGTGGGATCTGACTCACAGCGACCCCTCCTTGGGTTTCTGAGGCAGTATCACTACAGAAGTAGATTGCCCCATCTGTCTTCTGAGGAGTGGCTAAGGGGTTTTGAACTGGCAGCCTTCTGGTTAGCAGTCAAATGCCTTAAGCCCTATGCCACCAGAGCTCCTACTCAGGAGGAAGATGGGGCAATCTACTTTCATAAAGATTTACTGCCTTGGAAACCCAGTGGGGGTCATTAGGAGTTGATTGACTCATAGTGGGTGGGTTGGTTGGACTTGCTTGAGCATGTGTAGATCGAGTTACTGGGCTCCTGAGGTGTGTTTGAGGGACTCCTACTAAGTGCCTGTGACCTTAAATATCTGCCTCCCTGTGGATGAGGGGCCTGCACCCCCCACGTGCGTCACAGCTGAGTGGACGAGAGCTCAGCGTCTGGACCAGGAGTGCCGTGTTCCACCGCCCGGAGAAGATGCCTGAACTCACCCAGGAGCCCCCAGCTCAGAGAGGGTGCAAATCGCTGCTCAGCAACGTGTGCTGAGTGTGTGTGTGTGAGCTATGTTTGTGGGCGACACAGAGGTGTGAAGCAGCAATGTGTATCGTTTGGCATTTGCTGTCTGTGTGTGTGTGTGTCTGTGTGTGATGGTCATTGGTAGTGGTTTAGTGAGTGTGCCTGAGTCTGAACAGATGGAACTGTCTCATGCTGATTGCCTTCTCCCAGCAGGGTCTATGTTAGAAGGAGCTGAAACACCCCTCTCAGTAATGTGAGTGTATGTATTTGTGGCCAAGTGTGCTGAGTGAGGGAGAAAGGTGAGGCAGTCTGGTTCCTTAAATAGTTACAGCCTCGGAAACCCTACAGGGCAGTTTTACT
Source organism: Orycteropus afer afer (assembly GCF_000298275.1). Lineage (NCBI taxonomy): Eukaryota > Metazoa > Chordata > Mammalia > Tubulidentata > Orycteropodidae > Orycteropus > Orycteropus afer. Next base: position 2,421,592 of record NW_006921624.1, on the reverse strand, counting down.
CTGTCCTGCAGGGTGTAATGAGTTGGAATTGACATGATAGCAGTGGGTTTGGTTTTTTGGTTTGGTGTTCTGCTTGTACTGAGTGTGTGAATAGGCAATCATGTGTGTTGTTGTGTGTTGCTTGTGATAGTTTGAATCATGTGACTTGTGTGCTGTTGTTGACGCATGAGTTTGAATTATGTACATGTGGCATATGAGAAGTAGATGTGTCATGCTGTGTGTCAATGGTGCTTTATAAGTGTTCGTGAGCCGTGTGATATGTCCATTGTGTGTTGTATGTCTCTTACTTTCTGAGTTATTGATGACTTATATGTATAAGAGCTCTGGTGGCATAATGCCTAAGGCATTTGACTGCTAACCAGAAGGCTGGCAGTTCAAACCCACCAGCCACTCCTTGGAAGGAAGACTGGGCAATCTACTTCTGTAGAGATACTGCCTCAGAAACCCAAGGAGTTTTTTTTTTTTGTATGTATATACTGTGTAGGAACTGAAGCACATATTGCCCTTAAGGGAACCATAGGTCACAGATGACTGGAGTCTCCAAATAAGCAGTGAGTGTGAGCATGTGTGTATGTGTGTGTGTTTATGCGTATGTGGTTGTATGTGTGTTTTGGGCCTTCTGATTTGCTCCCATGACCTCAAATATTTTCTTAATGCCCTGCTTTTGCAGCGCCATTTACTGAGAGAACCAGTGTCCCAAGCAATTCCTTGTTTTCTGGAAAGGATTTTCTATTATTTCCATACACCCATACACTTGAGTGCGAGTGAATCTCTCAGAATTTTGTAACCTTTCTTTTTACTTAATGTCCCATGCAAAGAAACCATAGTGAGTAAATTCAGAACACAGAATTACCGTCTAACAGTTGTGTGATGGTAACTTACCACTTATCTTTAGGGTAAGGCTTAATTTAATTTGCTTAACTCACTGGTATCAGTTTCCACATTTAGGAAATGGAAAGAATTATACATGCCTTGGGGACTTTACCAGCCCTCAATAAATATTTACTGTCTGACTAGAAGACAATGTATGCAAGAGGGTTTATTTTTTATTTTTGTCATTTAAAAAGTATGTAAATATGAATAAAGAGCATTATCTGGGCTGAGGATTAAGGATATTTTATACCGCTTCTGCTTCCTTCCATCCTTAAAATAGCGCTGGGTGCCTGATGTTTGTAGACAAAAAGGGGGAAACTGTTCTGTGTAGTAGTAAGAACATAGGCTCCCATGGCACAGATATGTTCAATTGAACGTAGTTGATATTTGATCATTTTTACCCAACATAAATAGAATTTGCATATTGTTCAAGCATATACATACCCTGCCCCCCAAAAAAACCACAAAACACCAAACTGTGCCATAAAGTGAATTCTGACTCAGAGCAACCCTATAGGTCAAAGTAGGGTTTGTGTTTGTAAAGTTATATTTTTGGAAGCAGACTGCCTCATCTTTCTCCCAACCGGCCGGTAAATGCGAACTAGAACCCTTTTGGTTACCAGCTGTGCACTTAAACACTGTGCCAACAGGGAGATATATATATCTGACACCTATTGTTTTGTGCCTTTTGATGTTTATATCACTTATATTTCCTTTTCTAGTAGCTAAAAAGTCTCTGTGTGGTGCAAGCTGTTTGCCCTCTGCTACTAACTGAAAGATTGGTGATTTAAACACACCCAGTAGTGATGTGAAAGAAACCTGGATAATCAGCTTCCACAAAGACAACAGCCAAGGAAATGAAATTCAGTGCTACTCTGTAACACACGGGGTTGCCATAAGTTGGAATCGACTGATGACGATGGGTTAACAGCTAAAGTTGGAGAAAGAGCACCTGATTGGCAGGGGGGCTGTGACGGTTTTATGTAGCAATGCAGGGCTGATATGTGGATTTAATTAGAAAATGTCTACAAAGCCCTTAGCATAGTTCCAGGAAAGGGTTCACCATTATTATGAAAGATAGTGTTTGAACTGTTCTGGTTTGGGAGTTATAATTGTGACAAAGGGATTTAAATGACCACCCTTTTCTAGAGAACCTGTAAGTTTACAGGTGGTCACTGGGACCAAGTCTTCATTCACAAGAAAAGTGTGAAAATCTTTCATGAATTCTGCCTCAGCCCTGGCATTTTTTCAGGCAGAAACAATTGATGCTGTTTGCTGAGGCCCGTCTTCTGCCCTGGTGCGTTGTTGTTGGCTCTGCCTGCTGTGGGAAACTCTCATTATGTCCATCAAGATGTAGTCTCAGAGACAGCAGGCATCCTACTTTTCTTGCCCATGGGAGCATTCTCAGTCCTTATTAGAAGTCTGGGTTCTGACTCAATATTCAATAAAGAATGTGACTAAGGCAGTGATTGCCCGCTTTTTTACTATC
>NW_006921624.1:2394009-2394965 GCF_000298275.1 Orycteropus afer afer | reverse complement strand
TCAATAAATAATTACGGTTCAAATAGAAGATAATGCAACGTTGTTGTTGGTGGTGTTGTTATGGTTGTCACTTAAAAAGTATATACATATGAATAAAGGGAATCATCTATGCTGTGGACTAAGAAAAATTAGGATCACGTCTGCTTCTTTGCAATCTTAAAATACCACAGGTCCCTGGTGTTTGCAGACAACACAGGGGAAACTGTTCTGTGTGGTGGTTGAGAACCATGGGCTCCTATCACACAGACAAGTTTGATTGAACGGCATGAAGTAGCTGATATTTGATCATTTTTACCCAACAAGGATAGAAATTATGTATACTTCAAACTTATACATATATAACGAAACAACACCAAACCCATTGCTGTCATGTCCATTCTGACTCAGAGGAACCCTGTACAGTGTAGAACTGCCTATAGGGTTTGCAAGGCTGTCCTCTTTATGGAAGCAGACTGCCATATTTTTCTCCCATGGAGCTGCTGGTAGGTTTGAACTGGCAACCTTTCAGTTAGCACCTGAGCACTTAACCACTGTGCCAAAAGGGATACACACACACATATATATATATATATATATATATATATATATATAATCTGTCACCTACTGTTTTGTCCCTTTGCATGTTTATTTCATTTGTATTTCCATTTCCTAATAGCTAAAAATGGTCTCTGGATGGCTCAAGCAATTCGGTCTTGGCTGCTAAACAAAAGGTTGGCAGTTTGAACCCACCTAGTTGTGATGGGAAAGAAGGACATGCCGTCTGCTTCCATAAAGATTATAACCAAGAAAATGGAGCTCAGTTCTACTGTGTCACACATGGAGTTGCCATGAGTCACAATCAACTAAAGACAATGGGTTAACAGCTAAAATGGAAGGAAGAGTACGTGATTCTCAGTGTAGCCCAGATTTTATCTGGGAATGCAGGGCTGACACCAAAACTAACCAAACTCACTGCC
>NW_006921624.1:2392210-2393237 GCF_000298275.1 Orycteropus afer afer | reverse complement strand
ATCAGCCTTCCTAGGTTCCTGAGACTCCTGACCCTTCTTCATCCTCAGGACACAGAAGAGCACCATGAGGCCTGAGAACCAGAGCACCGTGTCTGAATTCCTCCTCCTGGGGCTCCCCGTCCGGCCGGAGCAACAGGGCATGTTCTTCTCCCTGTTCCTGGGCATGTACCTGACCACGGTGCTGGGGAACCTGCTCATCATCCTGCTCGTCAGGCTGGACCCTCGCCTCCACACCCCCATGTACTTCTTCCTCAGCCACTTGGCCTTCTCTGATGTCTCTTTCTCATCTGTCATCGTCCCAAAGATGTTGATGGACATGCAGGCTAGTGACAAATCCATCCCCTATGAGAGGTGCATTTCACAGATGTATTTTTACATACTTTTTGTTTGCTTGGATGATTTCCTTCTTGCATTGATGGCATATGACAGGTTTGTGGCCATCTGTCATCCCCTCCACTATATCACCATCATGAGGGAGGAGCTGTGTTTCTTATTGGTGGTTGGGTCTTGGTTCCTCTCTAGTGTCCATGCCCTGTTGCATACCCTTCTCCTGTCCCACTTGTCCTTCTGTACTGACAACAATATCCCAAACTTCTTCTGTGATCTCACTGCCCTCCTGAAGCTTACCTGTTCAGACACTTGCCTCAATGAACTAGTTGTCTTAATTGAGGGGGTGGGGGGGGCGCTGATTGTCCTCTTGACACTGAGTGCTATTTTTGGCTCTTATGTTAGCATTGGGGCCACCGTCCTGAAGGTTCCTTCCACCAAGAGGATCTGCAAAGCCTTGTCCACCTGTGGTTCCCATCTCTTTGTGGTGTTTCTGTACTATGGAACTGTTGCAATTATTTACTTCTTTCCTGCATCAAACAATTCCAAAGTCAAGGACATAATTGCTTCAGTTATGTACACGGTGGTGATCCCCATGCTGAACCCATTCATCTACTGCCCGAGAAACAGAGACATAAAATTGGCTCTGAGAATACTTTACAGAAGGAGGATTTTTTTATGTTTTTTATTTTTTTGCCAA
>NW_006921624.1:2384273-2386535 GCF_000298275.1 Orycteropus afer afer | reverse complement strand
TATCTCATTATGTCCATCAAGATGTAATCTCACAGAGGGCAGGCATCATACTTTTGTTGTCCATGGGAGCATTCTCAGTCCTTAGTAGAAGTCTGGGTTCAGACTCAATATTTAATAAAGAATGTTGACTAAGGCAGTGATTGCCCACTTTTTTCGTATTCAATGAGAGTTTATTGGTTAATTTTTGGTGTGATGTTTTCTTGGATCCAGACTGGGACAGAGGGAAGATGCATGCATCCACAAGTGTGATAATCAACCCAGTATGTGAAGTGTTGGTCCCAATCAGCCTTCCTAGGTTCCTGAGACTCCTGACCCTTCTTCATCCTCAGGACACAGAAGAGCACCATGAGGCCTGAGAACTGGAGCACCATGTCTGAATTCCTCCTCCTGGGGCTCCCCGTCCGGCTGGAGCAGCAGGGCATGTTCCTTGCCCTGTTCCTGGGCATGTACCTGACCACGGTGCTGGGGAACCTGCTCATCATCCTGCTCGTCAGGCTGGACCCTCGTCTCCACACCCCCATGTACTTCTTCCTCAGCCACTTGGCCTTCTCTGATGTCTCTTTCTCATCTGTCACCGTCCCAAAGATGTTGATGGACATGCAGGCTAGTGACAAATCCATCCCCTATGAGAGGTGCATTTCACAGATGTATTTTTTTCCTACTTTTTGTTTGTCTCAATAATTTCCTTCTTGCAGTGATGGCATATGACAGGTTTGTGGCCATCTGTCATCCCCTCTACTATACCACCAACATGAGGGAGGAGCTGTGTTTCTTATTGGTGGTTGGGTCCTGGTTCCTCTCTAGTGTCCATGCCCTGTTGCATACCCTTCTCCTGTTCCACTTGTCCTTCTGTACTGACAACAATATCCCAAACTTCTTCTGTGACCTCCCAGCCCTCCTGAAGCTTACCTGTTCAGACACTTGCCTCAATGAACTCGTTGTCTTAATTGAGGGGGGGCTGATTGTCCTTTTGTCACTGAGTGCTATTTTTGGCTCTTATGTTAGCATTGGGGCCACCATCCTGAAGGTTCCTTCCACCAAGAGGATCTGCAAAGCCTTGTCCACCTGTGGTTCCCATCTCTTTGTGGTGTTTCGGTACTATGGGACTTTGCAATTATTTACTTCTTTCCTGCATCAAACAATTCCAAAGTCAAGGACATAATTGCTTCAGTTATGTACACGGTGGTGATCCCCATGCTGAACCCATTCATCTACTGCCCGAGAAACAGAGACATGAAATTGGCTCTGAGAATACTTTACAGAAGGAGGATTTTTTTATGTTTTTTATTTTTTTGCCAAATGACAGTTACTGATTCTTGATTTTTCTTTTCCTTGTGTTGTTTCCAGTGATGCCTCCTTGACATATTGTCTTTGTGACTGTGGTAGATTGTATCCTCTCCTTTCAAGTATGTAGTCTACTTCCCCAGCCCTTGAATCTAGGTGGGTCTTATGATTTGCTTTGGGTAATATCTTAGTTATAGTAGTGATATTGTTCCAATGCCAAGCAGACTCTGTTCTTGCTACTTTTGGAACCTTGAGACTACCATGTGAATAAGCCTATGATAATTGCAGGAAGATAAGAGATCTCTTGGAAGAGAGGATCAAGATGCTCCAGCTGAAAATATACATGTATCTGCTTATTTTGGAAACAAACAAACAAAAACCCAAAACAGGACAAATAAATTGTAAACTAATGAGATTGATTACTTAAATGTGTGAGCGAAAATGGGATGGAAAGATGGGGAGATGGGTATACCTCTTTGTATATAGTTGTGATCATGTTATCTTTTAAATAAACGAATAAATAAGGATGGGCAATGAAGCAAAGCCGAATAAAGCAAAACAAATGAACCTAATTATATTTCAAGTGAATAACATCATTAGACTGAAGGGTGATGAAGAAAAGTAACTGAGTAATTCTGAAGCACAGTTTTTGTCTATATACCATTGAAATAAAGAGAGAGAGAGAGAAAAAAAAAAAACTATAACAAATATTGAACTGCAATGAACAGGTTTTTCATCCACAGTGGTTGGGGCTCAAGTTTCTGAAATTATTCAACATGTATACTAGGATTCAGCAAAGAAGTAAAAATATTGTGGGAAAAGGGAGCCGCTCTTCACTATCAGAGCAAGTTATAACGTGTAGAATAAGGGAGTGTGGAAAGAATTCTTCGTGGCAAACTGAAATTGGAGAGAATAGTTTGAACTCCTAGTTTTTCATATCAATACATAGATTAAGATTTATATGTTATGTCAATGACT
>NW_006921624.1:2380013-2383699 GCF_000298275.1 Orycteropus afer afer | reverse complement strand
CACCCCTAGGGAAACTCCCCTTGGGCAGACTGGCCACTCAGAACACAGTCATCTGATCCCATCATGGGAACAACCACAAAGAACTGGGGTCCAGCCAAGTTGACACACAGCTCCAACTATCACACATATACTAACAACAATGGGGAAAACAAAAAAGCGAATCCATAGAAAGAGTAGCTACTGGAGCTGTTTATATATAACCAAACATCTCATGAGATTTGGTTTCATTTGGACGTTTAAGGCCATGATTTCATGGAACATCTCAGTTAATTGGCGTAACAATGAGTTTAGTGCTTCAGTTCTACCTCTTAGTTTGTTACATAGTGCCTGTGCTTTAAAATCTTGCAAGGGGTCATCCAAGGCACAATCCAAACCAAACCTAACTCACTGCCATTGAGTCAGATCTGACTCATAGTGACCCCTCCTTGGTTTCTGAGGCAGTATCACTATGGAAGTAGATTGCTCAAACTTCCTTCCAAGGAGTGGCTGGTGAGTTTGAACTACAAGTCTTTTGGTTAGCAGTCAAATGCTTTAGGCACTGATTGGTCTCTATTTGCCTGGAGGGAGCTCTGGTGGCATAGTGCCTAAGGCATTTGACTGCTGACCAGAAGGCTGGTGGTTCAAACCCACCAGTCACTGCTCAGAAGGAAGACTGGGCAATCTACTTCTGTAGAGATACTGCTTCAGAAACCCAAGGAGGGGTCACTATGAGTCAGAATTGACTTGACATCAGGAAAGGAGAGTTAGCAATAAGAGGAGGAAATGGATTGCATGGCTAATTGCACCAATGAACAACTGCCTCCTTTGCCATACAATCAGAAGAACTGGGTGGTGCCCAGCCATTACTGCTGAACAATTTTGATCAAAGATTATATAGAAGATCCCTGATCAAAGCAGGAAAATGCATAATTGAATTTCAGATTCTCATGGACTCCACACTTTTTGGAGTCATGGAGGCTAGATGAATCCCTGACATTATACTGATTATCCCTGAGATAATCTTTAAATATTAAAACCCCAAACCATGAAGTCTTCTTAAGACCAGATAATAGTTTAGCTTAACAGTGGTTTAGTTTTTTTTGAGCATTATGCTTTTTTAAGAGCTACCTGTACGGGATCAAACTGACAACAACAACTCAAAAAATTAGGCAGTTCATGGGGAAGTGAGTTTATGTTAAAGTGGGGAGGAATAACTAAGAAAAGGAGGGTAAGCATAGTTACACAACTCAAAGAAGGTAATGAATGCTACTGACTTGTACATGTAGAATCTGTTGAATTGGTATATATTTTGCTGTGTGTATTCCCAACAACAAAACAAGTAAAATTAAAAACAGAAAACATATGCAATATACTCTGACACCTGTGGGATCACCATGATTTGGAATGTACTCAATGAGCACTTATCCTAATGGTGTATGTATGTATTTAATAATATATGTATTTCCTAGCTCCACTAGGTGAGGTGGTTAAGAAGTCTTAGCAGCACTTAGTACATCTAATAATTAATTTGCTTATTGTGGTGGTTACATTTGTGTGTCAGCTTGGCTGGGCCTGGTTGAGTGGTTGGGCAGCTGAATGTAGTTATTCCCCAGGGTGAGATTGGTAATTAACTCCATGGTGGAATCTATTGGAGCAGCTTTGGGTATGTGGTCTGCATCCCATATATAAGAAACAGCTTTGGAAATGGTCTCCAGCTTGTGGCACATGTGGATCTGGCATGTAGCTGTTGTTGTTGTTCAATAGCCTGCCATGTTCCATCAACTTTGGGACTTACAATGGACTTGAATTAATGGCCTGCCATGTGGTTTGGTAACATTGAGACCTTGCTATTTTATTTATTGACCTTGGGTTTGTTATCTTCAGCAGCCAGTAGCTGCTTGAGTAAAGAGATGCCTCCAGCTTCAGTGGGCTGGGAACAAGAGGGAGAGCTAAAGCCCAAGGTCAAAGGGCTTTCACACAGCCCCTAGGGCCTGGCACTTTGAACTTGGATTTAAAGCCTCCACACTGTGAGAGAATGAACTCCTGTTTGTTCAAGCATCCCATTTGTGGTATATATTCTTGTCAGAGTGGCACTAGTTAACCAGAACACTTATTAAACACCATTCTCCTCTAAAAGAACCTGAAATTACTTATCAAAATGGTTGATTGCAAGGCAGGGTCCAAGAAATGACAAGATGAGCCAGGAAAGCTTTGCTGAGCCACAAGGTAAAGAAATACTCACTGAACCATGGGGCCACAGGAGGCAGCTCTAGGGCTCCCACCAGCCAAATCTCATACCATTTGACCTTCGAATGAATAACAACAGCAAAATATTATACCTCAGAGAATAAGTAAGACTCCATGAGTCCATGAAGATGTCAATGAATCAATGAAGAAATAAACAAAAGGGGAGATGGGAAACTTCCTTCTCACAGGAGAATCCACCTAATAAATGTAGAAGGAATTATGGCCTTAGAAAATCGTCATTTGGCCATAACAATTGCTATAATTTTTTCAAGCAAGAATCAATTATGGATGTTATATATAGTGGGTGAAATTTCACTAAGAAAAAGCATGTTTATATAGTCTCAAAATGCCTACCCAAGTGATACTTACAGATGAAAAAAAAAGTAAAAATACTAACCTTAGTGTACAGAAGCTGGTTAACACAGCCTTAGTTAACTGATAAAGTTTAAGATTATCGGTATCTGGAAAAATTGATATCATATTTCCTTTTGATAATATGCACTGTGTTATTTTTGCCAAAGATCTGAAGCCTGAGTCTTAGATACATACTATTGCAACTACTAGTAAAACAAACCTGATACAGTGTTAACTTTCAGTCAGTCTGAGTGAATGGTATACAGCAATTATTTGTATCATTTTTAACAACCTTTCTGTGACTCTGATATCCTTTCAAAATGAAAAATTTAAGTAAATTCTGCCTCCTTTCTAGAACCTTGACCATGAGAAGAAAGAAGTCCCAGGTGTCCCTGACATCAGGACGCTGTCCCCTGTGATCCCCTGTGGTTCAGCCTCTCCGGCTCCCAGACACACTGCTTCCCAAAGGGCAGTTAGAAATTGACCAATCATCCCATGAAGGCTCCTCCCTTAGCTGGAAGCTTGGGGAGAGTTCTCTCAACCCTCTTCCTGGTAATTAAAACAGCTCTTTCCTCCTTGTTCTGGAGCCAGCTAAGGAACGTAAAAGTCTGCAGAAGCACAGGTGTCTGCTCAGAGATCTGGTTACAAGTCTCCTCGACAGAAGCTGAGGATGTGGGCAGCAGTCTGATCAGGTGTCTGAGTCACCACCACCAAGCACAGGTCAGAGGGACTGGAACGCTCCCCTTGGCAATGCAACTGTCCATGAGCATGTGGGGTTTTGGATGTGTGACTTTGTATTCATGGGTGTGTGCATTGTGCGTGTTTGTGTAGGTGCTGTGTGATAGTTGTGTATACTATGTATACTGTGTTTCATAGCCTGATTCTTTTTCTGAGTTAGACTCTTCTGGGCCCTGCCTGAGCATGTGTAGATCGAGTTACCGGGCTCCTGAGGGTGTGTTTGAGGGACTCCTACTAAGTGCCTGTGACCTTCAATATCTGCCTCCCTGTGGATGAGGGGCCTGCACCCCCCACGTGCGTCACAGCTGAGTGGACGAGAGCTCAGCGTCCGGACCAGGAGTGCTGTGCTCCACCGCCTGGAGAAGAAG
>NW_006921624.1:2374780-2379898 GCF_000298275.1 Orycteropus afer afer | reverse complement strand
CAGAACATTGTTTTGTGCCACTCCCAACAGAAATACTCCAGGTGGACAACTTCAGCAATCAGGAGCTCCTCAGTTGCTCATAGAAAATCCCACCTTGGAGTTTACAAAGACTTATGGGTAGAAAAGCCACACTAAGTAATTTACTCCACTGCAGCCACTGACTTGTACATGTAGAAACTGTTGAATTGGTATATATTTTGCTGTGTGTATTCCCAGCACAAAACAAGTAAAATTAAAAACAGAAAACATATGCAATATAGTTCTACTCTGACCCTGTGGGATCACCACGATTTGGAATACTCAATGAGCAGTTGTCCTAATGGTGTGTGTATGTGTTTAATAATATATGTATTTCCTGGCTCCACTAGGTGAGATGGTTAAGAAGTCTTAGCAGCACTTAGTACATCTAATACTTAATTTGCTTATTGTGGTGGTTACGTTTGTGTGTCAACTTGGCTGGGCCTGGTTGAGTGGTTGGGCAGCTGAATGTAGTTATTCCCCAGGGGGAGATTGGTAATTAACTCCATGGTGGAATCTATTGGAGCAGCTTTGTGTATGTGATCTGCTTCCCATATATAAGAAACAGCTTTGGGAATTGTCTCCAGCTTGTGGCACATGTGGGCCCGGCATGTAGCTCTTGTTGTTGTTCAGCAGCCTGCCATGTTCCACCAACCTTGGGACTTACAATGGACTTGAATTAATGGTCTGCCATGTGGTTTGGTATCATTGAGACTGTGCCATTTTATTTGTTGACTTTGGGCTTGTTAGCTTCAACAGCCAGTAGCTACTTGAGTAAAGAGATGCCTCCAGCTTCAGTGGGCTGGGAGCAAGAGGAAGAGCTAAAGCCCAAGGTCAAAGGGCTTTCACACAGCCCCTAGGGCCTGGCACTTTGAACTTGGACTTAAAGCCTCCAAACTGTGAGAGAATGAACTCCTGTTTGTTCAAGTATCCCATTTGTGGTATATATTTGTGTTAGAGCAGCACTAGTTAACCAGAACACTTATTAAACACCATTCTCCACTAAAAGAACCTGAAATTACATATCAAAATACATATTTTTTCCTATTTTTTGTTTGTCTTGATAATTTCCTTCTTGCAGTGATGGCATATGACAGATTTGTGGCCATCTGTCATCCCCTCCACTATACCACGACCATGAGGGATGAACTGTGCATCTCATTGGTGACTGTGTCCTGGTTCCTCTCTTGTGTCCATGCCCTGTTACACACCTTCTTCTGTCCCACTTGTCCTTCTGTGCTGACAACACTATCCCCAACTTCTTCTGTGACCTCAGGGCCCTCCTGATGCTGACCTGTTCAGACACCTCCCTCAATGAGCTAGTTATCTTCACTGAGGGGGACTGGTTGCCCTCCTGTCACTAAGTGCTATTTTTGGTTCTTATGTGAGCATTGGGGCCACCATCCTGAAGGCCCCTTCCATCAAGAGGATCTGCAAAGTCTTGTCCACCTGTGATTCCCACCTCTTTGTGGTTTTTCTGTACTATGGGACTGTTGCAATTATTTACTTCTTTCCTTCATCAAACAATTTGAAAATCAAGGACATAATTGCTTCAGTCATGTACACAGTGGTGACCCCCATGCTGAACCCATTCATCTACAGCCTGAGGAACAGAGACATGAAATTGGCTCTGGGGATACTTTACAAAAGAGTGGTTATTTTTGCCAAGTGACAGTTACCCATTCATGGTTTTTGTTCTCCTTGTGAGGCTGCCAGTGATGTCTCCTTGCAAAGTTGTCGTAGTGACTGTGGTAAGATTGTATCTTCTCCTTTCAAATGTGGCATCTACTTCCCCATCCCTTGAATCTAGGTAGGTCTTGTGTCTGCTTTGGGTAATATCCTAGTTACAGTGGTGACATTGTCCCACCCTTAAACAGACCCTGTTCTTGCTGCTTTTGCAACTTTGAGACCACCATGTGAACAAACCTAGGATAGGTTGCAGGAGGGTAAGAGATCTCTTGGAGGAGAGAACTAGGATGCTCCAGCTGATAATATACACGTATCTGTTTATTTGAGAAAACAAACAAACAAAAACCCAAAACAGGACAAATAAATTATAAACTCATGAGATTGGTTGTCTGCAGGGGTGGGTGAGAATGGGGTGGAAGATGGGGAGATGAGTATACCTCTTTGTATATAGTTGTGATCATGTTATCTTTTATTTACTAAAATCAATCAATCAATCAATAAATAAATGAGGATGGGCAATGATGCAAAGTGGAATAAAAGAAACCAAATGAATTGAATTATATTTCACATGAATAACATCTTCAGACTGAGGGGAAAAAAAAAAGCTAACCAAAGTAATTCTGGAACATAGTTTTGTGTGTGCATACCATTGTAATAAAGAAAAAATAAACAGATATTGAACTGCAGTTAATAGGGTTGTCATCCACAGTGTTGAGTGTTCAAAATTTCTGAAATTATTTCACATATATTCTAGTGTTCAGCCAATAAGTAAAAATAGTGTGCTATCAGATCAAAGTATATCATATATGGAATAGGGAAAGTGCAGAAGGAACTTTTTGTGTCAAATGAAATTGGAGAGAATAGATTGAACTCCTAGTTTTTCATATAAACAGGAGGAGATTTATATATATATATATATAAATGTCTGTTCTAATCCCACATCCTTTCCACTCTATTCTTGACTCAGGCCTATGGGTAACCATTCTTACAAGTTTATTAATTTCTACTTTGGAGTCTCTCAGTGGTATAAACAGTTAATGTACTTGGCTGCTAACTGTTAGTTTGGAAGTTTGAATGTATCTAAAGATGCTTAAGAAAAAAGGCTTGGTGATTTACTTCCAAATAATTAGTCATTGAAAACCTATGGAACAGTTGTACATGTAAGAAGTTGTACTGGCAAAAGCTGTGTGATATATACATTTACAACAATCCCACACACACACACACACACACACACACACACACAAGAGTAGCTGCTGAGGCTGCTTATGTACAGCAAACACCTTATGGGGTTTGGGTTCTTCGTTTGGATCATTAAGTTTCTTCATTAAGGACAATGGTTTCATGGGACAGCCCAGCTGGCATAATAATGAATGTAGTGCTTCTGTTTTACCTTGTAGTGTGTTGCGCAGTGCCTGGGGCCTTAAAGGCTTGCAAGCACCATCCAAGGCACAATAATTCATCTCTATTCCCCTGGGTAAAATGGAAGGAGAATCTGTAACAGGAGGAGGAAATGGATTTGTGTGGTTCATCATGCCCACAAACAACTAACTACCCCCTTTGCCATGAGATCAGAATTGAATGGTGCCTGGCTACTGTTATTGAACATTTTGATCAAAGACTCTGTAGAAGAATCCTGATCAAAAGCAGGAAAATGCAGAATTGAATTTCAGATTCTCATGGACTCCACACTTTCTGGAGCACAGAGGGTAGATAAATCCCTGAAACTGTTGCCCTGAGATAATCTTTAAAACTTCAAACCAAAATCCCTGAAGTCTTCTTAAGACCAAGTAGTAGTTTAGCTTAACAATACTGCTGTTTACTTTGAGCATTATGCTGTTTTAAATGCTGTCTGTATGGGATCAAACTGACAACAGTAACTCAAAAGATTAGATGGACAGTTTAGGGGGCAGTGAGTTTATGTTAATGGAGGAAGAACAACTCAGAAAACGAGTGTAAGAATGGTTACACAACTTAGAGAAAGTCACTGACTTGTACGTGTACAAAGTGTTGAATTGGTGTATATTTTGTTGTATGTATTCTTAATGACGATAATAACAAAGCAATAAAAAAGGAAAACTTTTGGAGCACAGTTGTCCTCTGACACATGTTGGGTCGTCAGGAGTCAGAAACCACCAGATGACAAGTAATTGTGATGGTGTGTATATTTTAAAATTATATTTCCTAGCTCCATTAGGTGAGGTCATCAAGATGCCTTAGCGGCACTGAACACATCTAACGTTTAGTTTGCTTATTAAATACCATTCTCAGGTAAAATAAACCAAAGTTCCTTATTATGATGGTTTACTTTGAGGCAGGGGCAGGAAATGACAAGATGAGCCTGAAAAGCTTTGCTGAGCCAGAAAGGAAAGAGCTGCTCACTGTATCGTGGGGCCACGGGAGACAGCTGTAAGGGGCTTCCACCAGCAAATCTGATACTATTTGACCTTCAAATGACTAACAACAGCAATAGAGTATGACTCAGAATAAATAAGAATCCATGAGTCCATCAAGATATCGATGAATCAATGAAGAAATAACCAAGTGGGGAGATGGGAAACTTTCTTCTCACAGGAGAATCTGACTAATGAATGTGGAAGGAAAGATGACCTTAGAAAAATCATCCTTTGGCCACCACAATCACAGTAATTGTTTCAGCCAAGAATCAATGATGGTCATTAAATACAGTGCATGAAATTTTAATAAGAAACAGTATTTTCTATAGTCTTAGAATACCTACCCAAGTGATATTTATTGATTAAAAAGGTATGAATATTAATTTCACTATGGAGAAATTGGTGAATACAATCTTAGCCAACTGAACAAGGTTAACATCACCAGCAATTGGAAAAATTGATATCATATTTCCTTCTCATGAATGCACTATGGTATACCTGTCAAAGATCTGAAGCCTGAATCGTAGATGCACACTGTCACTACTACTGGTAAAGCAAAAACAGCCAAATGTTAACTTTCAGTCTAAGTGAATGGTATACAGTAATTATTTGTATCATTTTTTAACAACCTTTCTGTGAGTCTGAAATCCTTTCAAAATGAAATTAAATAAATCCTGCCCCCTGGCTGGAACCTTGATCATGAGAAGAAAGAAGTCCCAGGTATCCTTGACATCAGGGACACTGTCCCCTGTGATCCCCTGTGGTTCAGCCTCTCTGGCTCCCAGACACACTACTCCCCAAAGAGCAGTTAGAAATTGACCAATCAGCCCATGAAGGCTCCTCCCTTAGCCAGAAGTGTGGGGAGAGTTTGTCTCAGCCCTCTCCCTGGTAATTTAAACATCTTTTTCCTCATTGTTCTGGAGTCAGCTAAGGAACATAAAGGTCTGTAGAAGCACAGGTGCCACAGGTAAGTCTTGTCTTGATCTGGATACCGAGTCTCCTCAAGACAAGCTGA
>NW_006921624.1:2371925-2374680 GCF_000298275.1 Orycteropus afer afer | reverse complement strand
AGCAGCAATGTGTATCGTTTGGCATTTGGTGTGTGTCTGTGTGTGAGCTATGGTCATGGGTAGTGGTTCAGAGTGTGCCTGAGTCTGAATAGGTGGAGCTGTCTTACGCTGACTGCCTTCTCCCAGGCAGGCTTCAGGTTCGAAACACCTCTCTCAGTAATGCGAGTGTGTGTATTTGTGTCCAAGTGTGCTGTGTGTGGGGTAAAGATGAGGCAGTCGGCTTCCATAGTTTGACCTGACTTGACAGCACAGCAGTAGGTTTGGTTTTCTGGTTTAATATTCTGCTTGTTCGTGTTGAGATGTAACTCGTCATGTATGTGTGTTGTTGTGCTTTGCTTGTGCTATATGGAATTGTGTGACTTCATGTGGTTTGGTTGATATATGTGTTTATTGTTTGAATTATGTCTATGTCGCATATGAGAAGCAGATGTCTCATGCTGTGTGTTAATGGTGCCTTATTAGTGTTTGTGACTTGTGTGGTATATTCATTGTGTGTTGTGTGTCTCTTACTTTATGTAATATTTATGACTTGTATGTATATGACTGTGTGTGAACTGAATCACATACAGCCCTTAAAATGAGAATAGGTCAAAGATGGCTGGAGTCCCCAAATAAGCCATGTACATGTGAGCATCGATGTGTGTGTGTGCCTGCATATGTGTTTGCATGGGTGTTTTGGGGCTTCTGATTTGCTCCCATAAACTTAAGTATTTCCTTAATGTCCTTCTTCTGAAGCACCAGTGACTGAGAGAACCAATATGCCAAGCAATTCCGTTCCTTGAAAAGGATTTGCTAGTGAGTTTTATAGCCTTTCTCTTTCTTTGCTTAAAGTCCAATGCAAAGAAATGTTAGCTGACATACTGAGTAGAGTGCAGAATTACCATCGAACAGTCGTGAGACCATAACTTTAGGTTAAGTCTTAATTTTAGTTACTTAACTCTGTGGCATCAGTTTCCACATTTATAAAATGGAAAGGATTAGACCTGCCTGGTGAACTTTAGAGGTCCTTAATAAATATTTACGGTTTGAATAGAAGATAATGTTTGTAAGAGGTCCCCTCCATTTTTGTCATTTAAAAAGTATTTAAATATGAATAAAGGGAATTATCTAGCCCAGAACTAAGAAAATTCAGGATCACTTCT
This sequence comes from Orycteropus afer afer, assembly GCF_000298275.1. Taxonomy (NCBI): domain Eukaryota; kingdom Metazoa; phylum Chordata; class Mammalia; order Tubulidentata; family Orycteropodidae; genus Orycteropus; species Orycteropus afer. The sequence goes on along the minus strand of NW_006921624.1, from coordinate 2,373,538 downwards.
GCTTCATTGTACCCTTAAAATGTCACAGGGCACTTAGTATCTATAGACAACAAAGGGGGAAACTGTTCTGTGTAGTGATTAAGAACATGGGCTCCCATGACACAGATGTGTTCAATTGAACATAGCTGATATTTGATCATTTTTACCCAACAGAAATTGAAATTGTGTATATTTCAAACTTACGCATACTTAAAAAACAAAACAAAACACTAAACCCATTGTTGTCAAGTGAATCCTGACTTAGAGCAACTCTATGGGACAGAGTAGAACCTTCTTACAGAGTTTTCAAGGCTGTAATCTTTATGGAAGCAGACTGCCACATCCCACATCTGGGGCTGGTAGGTTCAAACTGGCAACCTTTAGATTACCAGCCACAAACTTAATCACTGTGCTACCAAGGATACACATACATACATACATCGGTCACCTACTATTTTGTGCCTTAGGTGTTTATACATTTATACTTTGATTTCCCAACAGCTAAAAATGGTCTCTGGGAGACACAAGCAGTTTTCCCTGGGCTATTAATGAAAAGGTAGGCAGCTTAGACCACTCAGTGGTGATAAGAAAGCAAGCCATGAGAATCTGCCTTCATAAAGATTCCAGCCAAGAGAATGGAACTCAGTTCTACTCTGTAACACACGGGGTTGCTGTAAGTCGGAAGTGACTGATGACAGTGGGTTAACAGCTCAAATGGGAGGAAGAGCACCTGATTCTCGGTGTAGCTGTGAAGGTTTCATCTAGGAATTGCAGGGCTGATACATGGATTTAATTAGAAAATGTCTATGAAGTGCTAACCAGAAGGCTGGCAGTTCAAACACATCAACCACTCCTTGGAAGGAAGCTTGGGCAATCTACTTTCGTGGTGATACTGCCTTGGGAATCCAAGGAGGGCTCACTATGAGTCGGGTCCAACTCGACAGCATATAACAACAACAACTATAAAGTCCTTAGCGTAGTTCCCAGCAAAGTGTTCACCATTATTTTGAAAGATAGTGTGTGAACTATTCTGGTTTGGGAATTTTTGTGGCAACAAGGGGTTTTAAATGGCCACTCATTTCTAGAGAGTCTACAAATTCACATTTGGTCACTGGGACCCAGTCGTCCTTCATAGGAAAAGTGTGCCAATGTTTCCACAACTCAGCCTCAGGCCTGGGAGTTATTCACGTAGAACACCTGATACTGTTAGCTGAGTCCCATCTCCTATTTCTGCATAGGGAATTGTTGTTGGCTCTGCCTTGCTATGGTCATTTATCTCATTCTGTCCACCAAGATGTAATCTCATAGAGGACCAGCAACTTGTTTTGTTTATGGCTGCATTCTCAGTCCTTGGTAGAGGTCTGGGTTCATACTCAATGTTCAATAAAGAATGTTGAATAAGGAATAATTTCCCACTTTTTTTCTATTCAATGACAGCTTGTTGGATAATTTTGGGTGTGGTGTTGTCTTGCAGCCAGACTGGGATAGAGAGAAGCAGCATGCATCCACACATGTAATCAATCACAGCACATACGGTGATGGTCCTGATCAGCCTTCCTAGGTTCCTGAGACTCCTGACCCTTCTTCGTCCTCAGGATACAGAAGAGCACCATGAGGCCTGAGAACCGGAGCAC
>NW_006921624.1:2367694-2370424 GCF_000298275.1 Orycteropus afer afer | reverse complement strand
TCCGGACCAGGAGTGCCGTGTTCCACCGCCTGGAGAAGATGCCTGAACTCACCCAGGAGCCCCCAGCTCAGAGAGGGTGCAAGTCGCTGCTCAGCTACGTGTGCTGAGTGTGTGTGTGAGCTGTTTGTGGGGGACACAGAGGTGTGAGAGCAGCAATGTGTATCGTTTGGCACTTGTTGTGTGTGTGTGTGTGTATGTCTGTGTGTGATGGTCATTGGTAGTGGTTTAGTGAGTATGCCTGGGTCTGAACAGATGGAACTGTCTCATGCTGATTGCCTTCTCCCAGGCAGGCTCTGTGTTAGAAGGGGCTGAAACAACTTTCTCAGTGATGTGAGTGTGTGTATTTGTGTCCACATGTGCTGCAAGTGGGAGAAAAATGAGGCAGTCTGCTTCCTTAAATAGTTACAGGCTTGGAAACCCTATGGGGCAGTTTTACTCTGTCCTGCAAGGTCTTATGAGTTGGAATCGATGCAACAGCAGTGGGTTTGATTTTTTTTGTTTAGTATTTTGCTTGTCTGTGTTTAGTGTGTACCTAGGCATGTATGTGTATTGTTGTGTGTTGCTTATATTTTGAATTGTGTGACCTTGTGTAAGGTTTTGGTGTTGCATGTGTATGGTGTTTGAACTGTGTCTATGTGGCATATGAGAAGCAGGTGTGTCATGCTGTGTGTCAATGGTGCTTTATAAGAGTGTTTGTGAGTTCTGTGGTATGTTCATTGTGTGTTGTGTGTCTCTTTATGTGTTATTTATGACTTATACATATATAACTGTGTATGAATGGAAGCACATACTGCCACAGATGTCTGGAGTCCCCAAATGAGCATGTATGTGTGTTTGCATACCTGTATGTGTTTGCATGTGTGTGTTGGGGCTTCTGCTTTGTTCCCATGACCTCAAATATTTCCTAAATGCCCTCCTTCAGGAGCACCATTGAAAGAGATAACCAACAACCCAAGCAACTTCTTGTTTCCTGGAGAGGATTTGCTCTCAGTTCCATCTACTTGACCATAACTGAATCCCTTAGACTTTTGTAGACCTTGTTTACTTAATGTCCCATGCAAAGAAACATTAGCCACCATGCCGGGTAAATTTACATCGCAGAATCATCATCACACAGCAATGAGAGCTTAATTTCAGGTTAAGTCTTCATTTTAGTCACTTAACTCTTTAGCATCAGTTTCCACATTTATAAAATGGGAAGAATTATACTTGCATTGTAGACTTTATAGGCCCCCAATAAATATGTATAGTTTGAATAGGAGATAATGTATATAAGATGTTATGAATTTATTACAATAAAAATGTATAAATATGAATAAAGGGAATTATCTAGGCTGAGAACTAAGAAAATTTTGGATCACCCCCTCTTCCTTTCAACCCTAAAATAACATAGGGTGCCTGGTGCTTGTAGACAACAAAGGGGGAAACTTTTCTGTGTAGTGGTTAAGAACATGGGCTTCCATCACACAAACATGTTTGGTTGAACTACATGAAGTAGCCAATGTTTGATAATTTTTACCCAACTGAAATAGAAATTACATATAGTTCAAACATATACATACATTAAAAAAAAAAAAAAACCAAAAAACAAGCAAACAACCCATTGTCACTGAGTCAATTCCAACTCATAGTGACCATAGAGGACAGAATATAACTGCCTATAGAGTTTCCAAAGCTGTAATCTTCATGGAAATGGACTGATTCATCTTTCTCCCCTGGAGCAGCTGGTGGTTTGAACTGGCAACCTTTCAGTTAGCACCTGAGCCCTTAACCACTGCAAAAGGGACACGCACTATTTTGTGCCTTTGGATGTTTATATCATTTACATTTTCATTCCTAACAGCTAAAAAGGTCCCTGAGTGGTACAAGCAGTGTGCCCTTGGGTACTGAGCAAAAGGTTGGCAGTGTGAAGCCACCCAGGAGAGAAGTGAAAGAAAGCTGATAATCTGCTTCCATAACGATGACAGGAAGAAAACGGAGGGCAGTTTACTCTGTAACACATGGGGTTGCCATGAGTCAGAATCGATGGATGACCGTGGGTTAGCAGCTAAAACGGGAGAAAGAGCCCCTGATTCTCAGTGTAGCTGTGAAGGTTTTTATCTGGGAAGGCAGGGCTGATACGTGGATTTAACTAGAAAATGTCTATAAAGCCCCTAGCATAGTTCCCAGCAAAGTGTTCACAATTATTGTGAAAGATACTGTGTGAACTCTTCTGATTTGGGAGCTTTGGGGTGACAAGGGATTTTAAATGACCACCCATTTCTAGAGAGTCCATAAGTTTACAGTTTGTCCCAGGGACCCAGTCTTCCTTCACAGGAAAAGTGTGACAATGTTTCCACAACTCTGCCTGAGCCCTGGGAGTTTTTCAGGCAGAAACAACTGATGCTGTTTGTTGAGGCCCGTCTCCTGTTCCTGCCCTGGTGCACTGTTGTTGCTCTGCCTTGCTGTGGGAAACTATCTCATTATGTCCATCAAGATGTAGTCTCCTAGAGGGCAGGCATCTGACTTTTTGTTCCTGGCTGCATTCTCAGTCCTTAGCAGGCTTCTGGGTTCAGACTCAATTTGCAATAAATTATGCTGACTAAGGCAGTTCATGCCCACTTTTTTTCTATTCAACGAGAGCTTGTTGAATAATTTTTGATGCGATGTTTTCTTGGATCCAGATAGAGAGAAGCAGCATGCACCCACAGATGTGATCAATCACAGCATATACGATGATGGTCCCGATCA
>NW_006921624.1:2338555-2341231 GCF_000298275.1 Orycteropus afer afer | reverse complement strand
CTGAAACAGAAAAAAATTAACCTAAGTCACTCTTAACAATGTTTTGTCTATGTACCATCATGAGAAAGAAAAGAAACTGCAACGAATATTGAATTGCAGTTAGTAGGTTTATCATCCACAGTGTTTGGGGTTCAAGTTTCTGAAGTTATTTACCATGTTTTCTCAGATTCAGGAAATAAGTAAAAATATTGTAGAGAAAGAGGGCAACTCCTCTGTATGACAGCAAGGTATAACATGTATGGAAAGGGGAGCATGGAAGGAACTGTGTGTCAAATTGGAATTGGAGATAAGCATTTGAACTCCTAGTTTTTCATATCAATAAACACTTTGAGATTTCTATATTACATATCAACGTCTGTTCTTATCCCACATCCTTTCCACTCCATTCTCGACTCAGCCTCTATAGGTAATCATTCCTTTTAGTTTATTATTGTCTACTTTGGTGTCCCTGGGTGGTATAAACAGTTAATGCACTTGGCTGCTAACTGACAGGTTGGAGATTGAGTGTATCCAGAGATACCTTGGAAAAACCTTGGTTATTTATTTCCAAATAATTAGTCATTGAAAATTTTGTTTTCTCCCAAGACTATGGCCCCTGGTCACTCTTCAGGCCTGGAGTTAGACTCACTTCTGTGGTTCATATTCAGCCAAACAGTAGATGGGCCTATGAGCTGAACAACTACAGCAGGGAGATGCACTCCTTAGAGCAATCAATAATGGGAGATCAGAAGGGCAGCATTTCCACAGAGAAAATGCTAGGGAGGCAGGAATGTACAGGAGGGAAGAACACAGGAGAGTGTGAGCACAGGGAGGAAGTGGGAGGAGAGCTGTTACTTTGTGAGGATTGTAAGTGATGTCACAAAACAAAATATACATGAACTGTTGAATGTAAAACATATCTGCTTTGTAAAATTTCACCCAAATCACAATGAAAAGTTAAAATAGAAAGAAAACTTATGGTACTGTTGTACACTTGTAAAAAGTTGTACTGGGAAAAGTTGTGTGATACATATATTTACAGAAAACTCAAACTCACTGCTATCAAGTCAGATCTGACTCATAGTGACCCCTCCTTGGGTTTCTGAGGCAGTATCTCTACGGAAGTAGATTGCCCTGTCTTCCTTCCCAGATATATTTATAAACATGACAAAAGAAAAAAGAAAGAAAAGAAAAGAAAAAATGGTAGCTCCTGTGGTTTCTTGATTTGTACATTTAGGGTCATGGTTTCTTGGGACATCCTGCTGCATTGGCATAATAATGCGTTCTGTATTTCTATTCCACCTCCTAGTTCACTGTGTAGTGCCCGGGGTCTTAAAAGCTTGCGAGTAGCCATCCAAGGCATAATAATTGGTTTCTATTTGCCTAGAACCACAGGAAGGAGTCAGCAGTAGGAGGAAGAAATGGATTGTATGGCTGATTGTCCCTGTGAACAACTGCCTCCCTTGTCATGAGATCAGAAGAACTGGATGGTGCCCAGCTAAAATTACTGAACATTTGATCAAAGACTCTACAAGAAACCTGATCAAAAACAGGGAAATGCAGAATTGAATTGCAGGTTCTCATGGATTCCAGACTTTCTGGAGTCATGGAGTCTGGATGAATCCCTGAAGCTATTGTCCTGGGATAAAGTTTAAACCTTAAAACTAAAAACACTCCAGTCTTCTTAAGTGTTTAAAGACTTTACTCTGAGCATGATGCTCTTTTAAGAACTATCTGTATGGGATCATATTGACAACAGCAACTCAAAAGGTTAGAAAGACAATTTAGGGGGCAGTGAATTTGTGTCAATGGAGGAGAAATAACTCAGAAAAGGAGGGTGAGAATGGTTACAGAACTCAAAGAATATAAGAAAATAATATTTGTCATTGAATTACATATGTAGAAATTGTCGAATTGTATATTTTGCTGTGTGTATTATCAATAATAACAACAAAATACAGAAAATTGAAATAAAAGAAAATTCATGGAGCACAGTGTCCTCTGACACATAGGGTTGTCAGGAGTTGGAAATGACTAGATGACAAGTAACCCTGATGGTGTGTGTGTGCTTTATAATAATATGTTCATTTCCTAGCTCCAGTAGGTGAGGTGGTTACGAAGCCCTAGATGCTGAGTACATCTAATGCTAAATTTGCTTATTAAGCACAATTCTCCTCTAAAGGAAACCAAAGTTACTTATTAAAATGGTTGATTCCAAAGCAGGGGCCAGGAATTGACAAAATGAGCCAGAAAAGCTTTGCTGAGCCAGAAAGTAAAGAAGCAATCACTGCATCATGGGGCCACAAGGGCAGAGTTAAGAGCTCCCACCAACCAAATCTCATACAATTTGACTGTCAAATGAATAACAACAGCAACAGAATATGACTCAGAATAAATAAAAATCCATGAATCCATAAAGATGTTGATGAATCAATGAAGAAATAAATGAAATGGGGAGATGGGAAATTCTCCTTCTCATAGGAGAATCCAACTAATAAATGCAGAAGGAATGATGACCTTAGAGAATCATCATTTGGCTGCGACAATTGCAATAACTATTTCAGGGAAGAATCAATTATGGATGTTAAATATAGTGGGTGAAGTTTTACATTCAGAGAAGAACTGACACCTATTCTACTCAAACTATACCAGAACATAGAAAAGGATGGAATCCTCTCAAATTCATTTTATGAAGCA
>NW_006921624.1:2335767-2338055 GCF_000298275.1 Orycteropus afer afer | reverse complement strand
AGCCAGGGCAATAAGGCAAGAAAGGGAAATCAAAGGCATTCAGATTGGTAAGGAAGAAGTAAAACTATCCCTATTTGGTGATGATATGATCCTATACCTAGAAAACACAAGACTTAGTGAAAAAACTGCTGGAACTAATTGAGAGATTTAGCATAGTGGCAGGATACAAGATCAACATCCAAAAATTAGTGGATTCCTCAACACCAGCAAAGAGATTGCTGAAGAAAGAAATAAGGAAATAAATATCATTTACAATAACTACCAAAAAAAAAAAAATTGGTGAAGAACATTGGTGAAGAATGCTGAAAAGTACCAGGGACTCCTAAAAGAACTAGCAAATCTGTCCTGGAGGAAGTGCAGCAGGAATGCTCCTTGGAAGCAAGAATGGCCAGATGTTGTCTCACCTACTTTGGTCATATTGTAAGAAGGGACTGTTCCCTGGAGAAGATATCATGCTTGGCAATGTGGAGGATCAACGAAGAAGGTGAAGGCCCCCAACAAGGTGAATTGACACAGTGGTTGCAACGATGGGCTCAGTTACAGCAGGGAATGCAGAGCTGGCACAGGGCCAGGCAGTGTTTTGTTCAGCTGTACAGAGAGTCAGAGATGACGTGATGGCAGTTAACAACAACAACAACAACACCAAAAAAATAAAATATGTGGTATAAATCTTACCAGGGACACAAAAGACCTGTACAAAGAAAACAAAAGACTACTTCAAGAAACCATAAGAGATCTACATAAATGGAAGATTACATGACTATGAGACCAGAAGAACTAGATGGTGTCTGGCTACCACCATCAACCACACGGAGGGGGATCTATGTAGGAAATCCTGGATAGAGTGGGAGAACAATGTGTAACAAAACTCAAAATCATAAAAAAAAAAAAGGGGGGACCAGGTTTGCTGGTCTGATGGAACTGGGTGGAACCCCTGAGACTGTGGCCCCTAGCTCCCCTTCAGGTCTGGAACTGAATCCAAACCTATGGCTTCCAGGCAAACAAAAGATAGACATATGAACTAAACATTTACATTAGGTAGATACACTCTTTGGAGAGATCAATCATGGGAGAACAGAAGGGCTGTGCATGCACAGGGAGACAGCTCGGGGAGCAGGAGTGCATGGGAGGGAAGGACACAGGGAAGAGGTGGCTATGGGGAAGAAGTGGGAGGAGAGCTGTTGCACTGTGGGAGATTACAGTCAATTTCATGAGACAAAGTGTATGTGAACTGCTATATGAAAGATGAATTTGTTCTTCAAACTTTGAGTCAAATCACAATAATTTTTTTTTAAAAAATAAAGTGGGTGAAATTTTTATAAGAAAAAGCATGTTACACAAGTAATAATTATTGATTAAGAAGACAAAAAAATAGTAACTTAGTGTAGAGAAACTGGTGAATGGAATCTTAGACAATTGACCAAACTTAAAATGACCAGTATTTGGAAAAATCGATATCTTATTTCCTTCTGATAATATTCACTGTGGTATACCTGGGAAAGATTTGAAGCCTAAATCTTAGACACAAACTACTACTACTACTACTAGCAAAGCAAACATGGTCAAATGTTAACTTGTAGTCAATCTGAGTGAATGATATATAGAAATTCTCTGTATCATTCTTAAAAATCTTTCCGTGAGTCTGAAGTCCTTTCAAAATGAAAATCTTAATAACTCCTGCATCCTTGCTGGAACCATGATGAAGAAGAGAGGAGTCCCGGCATCCCTGACATAGGGACACCATCCCCTGGGACTCCAATGGTTCAACCTCTTGGCTCCTGGATGCACTGTTCCCCAAAGGACAATAAGAAATTAATGAATCAGCCACGAAGACTTCTCCCTTCGCAGGAAGCTTGAGGAGAATCTGTCTCAGCCCTCTCCCTGGTAATTTAAACCTCTTTTCTTCCTCTAGCACCAGTTAAGGAACATAAAGGTCTGTAGAAGCACAGGTGTCACAGGTAATGTTGTCTTGATCTGGATACTGACTCTCCTCAAGAGAAGCTGAGGATGTGAGCAGCGGTCTGAGCAGGTGTCTGAGTCACCACCAAGAACAGGTCAGAGGGACTGGAACTCTCCCTTGGCAATGGATCTGTCCGTGTGCATGTGGGGTTTTGGACGTGTAACCTTGTATTCATGGGTGTGTGCATTGTGCGTGTTTGTGTAGGTGCTGTGTGATAGTAGTGTATACTATGTATACTGTTTCATAGCCTGATTCTTTTCCTGAGTTAGACTCTTCTGGGCCCTGCCTGAGCATGTGTAGATCGAGTTACCGGGCTCCTGAGGGTGTG
>NW_006921624.1:2326854-2334884 GCF_000298275.1 Orycteropus afer afer | reverse complement strand
CCCTGTTCCTGGGCATGTACCTGACCACGGTGCTGGGGAACCTGCTCATCATCCTGCTCATCAGGCTGGACCCTCGCCTCCACACCCCCATGTACTTCTTCCTCAGCCACTTGGCCCTCAGTGACATCTCCCTTTCATCTGTCACTGTCCCAAAGATGCTGATGAACATGAAAACTCACCAGCAATCAATCCCCTATGTTGGCTGCATTTCACAGGTGTATTTCTTCATCTTCTTTGGTTGTCTTGATAACCTTCTTCTTGCAGTGATGGCATATGACAGATACGTGGCCATCACTCACCCTCTGTACTACACTTGTATAATGAAGGGGGAACATTGTATTTTCTTGGTGACTGGGTGCTGGTTCATCTCTTGTGTGCATAGTCTGTTGCACACCCTCCTCGCGGGCCAGTTGTCCTTCTGTGGAGAGACTATCATCCCCCACTTCTTTTGTGATCTTGCTGCCTTGCTCAAGTCCTCATGCTCAGACACCTCTCTCAATGAGCTGGTTATCTTCACTGAGGGAGGACTGTTCTCCATTGTGTCATTGAGTGGTATCTTGGGCTCATATATCTGCATAGTGCTCACCATCCTGAGGGTCCTTTCCATCAAGAGAATTTCCAAAGCCTTGTCTACCTGTGGCTCCCACCTCTTTGTGGTGTCTTTATACTATGGTACACTTGCAGGAATTTACTTTTCCTCCTCATCAGGAAATTCTAAAGGCAAGGACTTAATTGCATCTGTGTTGAGCATAGTGGTCACCCCTATGCTGAACCCCTTTATATACAGCCTAAGGAATAAGGATATAAAGTGTGCTTTTGATGGATTTTTCAGGGCCAAAGTTTTCTCTTGATGTTATTAATTCAATTCTGAAATGAACACTCATAGGTACCATGAAATATGTCTCCTTAAGAGTTGTGACAAGGAGCTCTGCTGGTGTAGTGGCTAAAACATTCAACTATTAACCAAAGGAGCTCTGGTGGTGTAGTGCCTAAGGCACCAGCCACTCCTTGGAAGGAAGATTGGGCAATATACTTCCATAGAGATACTGCCTTGGAAACCCAAGAAGGGATTGTTATGAGTCAAATCAGCTCAACGGCAGTGAGAGTTTTTACTAACCAAAAGGTCGGTAGTTCAAACCCACCAGCCACTCTGTGGCAGAAACATGAGGCAGTCTGCTTCTGTAAAGAATTATAGTCTTGGAAACCCTAAGAGGTAGTTGTACTCTTTGGGAGCTCTGGTGGCATAGTGCCTAAGGCATTTGACTGCTAACCAGAAGGCTGGTGGTTCAAACCCACTAGCCACTCCTCGGAAGGAAGGTTGGGCAATCTACTTCTGTGGTGATACTGCCTTGGAAACCCAAGGAGGGGTCGCATACTCTTTAGGTAGTCCTAAAGGGTCGCTGTGAGTCAGTATCGATGCCATAGCAGTGGGTTTGGTTTTAACGATTGTGACTTGGACAACTCTTATCTCAAGCACCATTCTTCTCCCAGTTTCATTTAATCTTTCTTTCATTTTTGTTCACCTGAGTTTTCTTTCCCTTTCACCTTCTGTCCCTGCATTTTCTGAGTTAATGCTTCTGCAGTGAAATGCCAAGCCCTCCCATACCCAATGATGTTTATTGTAAGCTGTGAGTCTTTGAAGTGCACTCCCTTGGGCTTTGAGAAGTTTTATTCATCTCCATTTTCTCTTCCATAACTTTCTATATCTTGTACTGATACTCATACATATTCACTTGAATTTTCTTAATTCCACCAAATTTCATTTATTTCATGTGTGAGGCATTCAGAAGATAAAGAAACTGCCTTATCTACTGAAAGAGACAAGAGTAGATATTATAGCTAAGTTAATTAAGAATTTAAATGTATATTTTATCTAATCCTCAGAAAATCCCATTATAAATTTGCTAATATTTTCCCAATTTATAGAGGAGCAAACAAAGTCCAAGCAAATTAACTAAGTAGCTGCCATACAACTTACACCCAGACTTCAAAATTTTATGTTTAATCATATTACTTTATTGTTAACCTGAGTTCTAACACTAGTTTGACTGTAAATATATAACTATACATAATTTCTTTCCTATGTGATTAATGCTATCTGTGACCTGTTGGAGAAATCTTTGTTTACCCAAAGATCTTAAAGACATTCTTCTAATTTTTTCTTAAACTTTTCTGGTTTTGCCTTTAATATTTATATCTATTATCCATCTAGATTTATTTTCTGTGTAGGTTTTAAGATATGCATTCAGATTAATTTTCTTCTGTATGGACATCTAACAGACACACCACAATTTATTGAAAATTCTATCCTTCCCTTATTGAACTGTGATTTTTTTTGTTATATCAAATGAATGAATATTAGTTATCATGAATATAAATTCTCTTGACTATTTTTCCTGTTGCATTCCCATGTGAATTTTAGATGTTGCTTGACAATTAAAGGCAAATCAAATCATTGGTATTTTGTGAATGTATAAAACAGCTTTAATTATCTAATCTTTACTCTGTGAACTTGACATATATTTTCATTTATTTATCTTTGAACATTGTTAAACATTTTCTTAGGTGCTTCATATTTATGTACTGTTATAAATGGTGTAATCATTTAAATGTTATATACTATTTGTTTTTGATATATAGAAACATAATTGGCTTTTTTTTTTTAAACTGTGGTTTGGGTGAAAGTTTACAGAGCAAGTTAGTTTTCCACTTAACCATTTATATACATTTTGTTTCATGACATTAGTTGCGATCCCCACAATGTAACAGCACTCTTCCCACTTCCTCCCTAGATTTTCCATTTCCATTCTCCCTTCTTTCCTTTTTATTTATTTAGTTCCTTTTTACTGACTTGGGTGAATTACAGAGCAAATTAGCTTTCCATTCAACAATATACACACATCGTGTTTTGTGACCTTCACTGCAATGCCCATAATAAAAGTACTCCTCCCATTTCCCCCTGGGCTTACCATTTCCATCCATTCTTCTTTCCTATCACTTCCTGCTTCTCAACTTTATTCCTGGGCAAATTCTGCCCTTTTGATTTCATGTGGTTGATTGTTCTAATGAGTGTCTACCACACTGTTACTATTGTTCACCTTAAAGGCCTATCGTTTGACTGAAAGTTGTGCCACTGGCGTCAGTTCAGTTCCAGGCTTGAAGGATGTCTATGGGCCACAATCTTAGGGGTTCTGTTAGTCTCTATCATACCAGTAAGCCTGGTGTTTTTATTTTTTATTTTTTCAATTTTGTTCCACATTTTTCTTCCACTCTCTCTGGGACCTCCTATTGTGATCCCTTTCAGAGTTGTCAGCAGTGGTAGCCAGGCCCCAACTAGTTCTTCTTGTCTCAGGTTCATGGAGGCTGGGGTTCACGTGGTCCATTAGCCCTTTGGACTAATTGTTTCCATGTCTCTTTGATTTTCTTCACTCATCTTTGCTCTGGGAGAGAACAATAGTTACACCTTTAATGGGTGCTCAAAGCTTTTAAGAACAGTTGCTACTCACCAAAGTAGGATGTAGAACACTGTCTTTGTGGACTATGTTATGCCAACTGACATCATTGGCCCCTGAGACTACAGCCCTGAGCCTTATACCCAGTGACTCATTCCCTCAAGGCATTTAGTTATGGATAAGAAGTTTTCATAACTTTGCCCTCTGTATGTTCTACTATATTCATGGATATATTTGCAGCACATACAAATACACTTGTAGAAACATCCTCTGTCAAACCTATATATATTCACGGGTGTATTCCCATTCACCTTACCATCTCTACTCAGCTTGAGTGTCTGTCTATGTAATCCACTTGTAGATTATTGTTATTTCTGTTATTGCAGGATTCTGTATATAATTTAGAGATTAGTCCCCTGTCTGATATGTCTTTGCCAAAATATTTTCCCCAGTCTGTAGGTTTGCTTTCAGTTCTTTTGGTGAAGTCTTTTGATGTGTATAAATGTTTAATTTTTAAGAGGTCCCAGTCATCTAGTTTGTCTTCTCTGTCTGTGCATTTTTCAGTTATATTTGATAGTGTATTTATGCCATGTATTAGGGCCCTAAAGTACACCCTTATTTTTTCTTTGATAATCTTTATAGATTTAGGTTTTACATTTAGGTCTCTGATTCATCTTGAGTTAGTTTTTGTATATGGTGTGAGGTGTGGATCCTGTTTCATTTTTCCATAAATGAAAATCCAGTTTTGCCAGCACCATTTGTTAAAGAAATTCTCTGTCTCATGTAATGGGTTTTGGCTCTTTCTGAAAGATTAGCTGTCCATAGGTGGATGTACTTCTGGGTTCTTGGATCTGTTCCATTAGTCTATGTGTCTGTCATTGTACCAGTTCCAGACTGTTTTGGTTACCATGGCTGTATAGTTGGTTTTGCGATTGGGGAAGGTGAGGTTTCCTACTATGTCCTTCTTCTTTAGTAGTGCTTTGCTCATCCCGGGTCTCTTTCTTTTCATAGAAAGTTAATGATTAGTTTTTCCATGTGAATGATGATGGAATCTGGGTCAGGATCACATTATATCTGTAGATTACTTTGGATAGTATCAACATTTTTCACAATGTTAAGTTTTCCTGTTCATGAGCACAGTATATTCTTCCATTTATGTAGGTCTCTTTTGGTTTCTTGTAGTGTTTTGTAGTTTTCTTTGCATAGGTCTGTGTCTCTGGTAAGATTTATTCCTAAATATTTTATCTTTTGGGTGTTTATTGTAAATGATATTGTTTTCTTGATTTCCTAGTCAGAGACCTCTTTATTAGAGTAGAGGTATCTGATTAATTTTTATATGTTGATTTTGTTCAGTCTCTTCAAGATCAAGTTCAGTACTTGATCTGCTTCTTTATCCTTTCCTTTGAAGCTCTGGGTTCCAGGATTATCATCCATAGCTGTATCATTTGGTTTCTCGAGACTTTGTTGTAGAGGGTCTGGATAGTGCAGCTGCCTAGTCCACCATCTTGGATCTTCCTTCTCTTCCTTCTTTCCTGTCCCTTCCTGCGTTCTTGGCTTTGGATCAGAAACATAACTGACTTTTATGTGTGGACATGGTATCTAGTGACCTGGCTATTTTCACTTGTTTTTTTCTTATAACTTGTCTGTATACTGGTTTGGATCTTTAGGTAAACTATAATGTTCTCTGTGAATAACAAAAATTGTGTTTTTTATTTTGTCCCTGTAAATACTCTTATTTCTTTTTCCTGACTTAATTTATTGACTTCTGATACACTCTTTTTATAGAAATTTTAAGGTATAATTTACATATAAGAAGACTCATCAGTTTCAGAATCATTCAGTATTCAATGATTTTTAGTAAATTTACTAAGGTGTGCACCATCATCACAATGCAGTTTAAGAATATCTCCATCAACTCACTAAAATTTTTCTGGCCCATTTACAATTACCCCTATTCCCACACTCAACCTCTGTAAGCCACTAATCTACCCTCTGTCTCTATAGACTTACCTTTGCTGGAGTTCTATATAAATGGAATCACACAACAGGTGCTCTCTTGCTTCTGGCTGCTTTCACCTAGCATGATATTTTTGAGGCTCATCTGTGTTGTAGCACGCATTAGCATGTCATTCCTTTCAATTGCCAAATAATATTCTATTACATGGATATAGCACATTTTGTTCATCCATTTGCCAATCTGATGGTCATTTAAGTTGAGTTGTTTCTGCTTTTTAGCTATTATCAGTAATGCTGCTATGAACATTCATTTATAAGTTTTTGTGTGAACATGTGTTTTCCATTTTCTTGGGTATATATCTAGAAGTGGAATTGCTGAGTTATATGGTAACTCTATACTTAACACTTTGAGGAACTGCCAGCCTGCAGAGCAGCTGTACCATTTTACATTCCCACACACATGCATCCTCTCAATGCCTGTTATTGTTTGCCTTTTGGATTACAGTCACTCCTCAGAAGGAAGGTTGGGCAATCTATTTCTGTAGTGATACCGTCTCAGAAACCCAAGGAAGGGTCACTATGAATCAGGTCCAACTCGACGGCACATAACAACAACAACAACAGTGGATGTGAAGTGGTAACTCATTGTGGTCTTGATTTGCATTTCCCTAATGACTAGTGGCTGCAACGATGGGCTCAGGCACAGCAAGGATTGTGAGCATGGCACAGGACTGGGCAGTGTTTCATTCTGTTGTACATAGAGTCACTATGAGTCTGAATGGACTCCATGGCACCTAACAACAACAACAACTAGTGAAGGAGCCCTACAGCACAACAGCTAAGTCATTGGCTGCTAACTGAAGGGTTAGTTTCAAACTCACCCAGTGGCTCCCCATCACAATGACCTGATGATCTACTTCTATGAAGATTTCAGTACAGAAAGCCCTCTGAGGCAGTCCTATTCTGTCATATGGGATCCCTATGAGTCAAAAGTTGACTGTATGACATAATAATGAATAGTGATGTTGACTATCATTTAATGCATCTTTTGGACATTTGTATGTGTTCTTTAGAGAAATGTCTTTTAAAATCCTTTGTTCACTTTTAAATTGAATTGTTTTTTGTTTCTTGAGTTGCAAACATTTTAAAAATATTCAGAATACCAGACCCTTTTCAGAAATATGATTTGAAAATATTTTTTCCTATTCTGAAGATTGCACTTTTACTTTCTTGACAGTGAATGCAACCTTTGCATAGTATGAATTATGGGTCTAAACCTCTGATGGGACTTGTGGGGAGACAGAAGTCCATTTTGTGACTACTATCTTTGGAGTGTGCTTCTATTTTCTATTGTTGCCTATTAAATAACCACAAAATCTCAAAGGAACGCAACAAAAAGCAATTATATAGGTCATCCCTGTGTGGACTGACTGATTGACTGATATAGGCTGGGCTAGCTCCACTCCACACGTCCCCTTTCCTCTTCCTGACACCAGTGGGCTGATCTAAGCATGCTCGTCTATGGCACTGACAGAAGCACAGGAGATTAACTACTTTTCAAGTCTTTGATCACATCATACCCATTAACATGACATGGTGTACTACAAATCACATGACTAAGTCCAACTCTGGGTGGTGTAAATGTTTAAGTGCTTGGCTACTAGCTGAAAAGCTGTCAATTAAAACTCACCCAGAGACATCTTGGAAGAAAAGACCAGTGATCTACTTTCAAAAGAGTACAGCCACTGAAAACCCTGTGGAGCGCAGTGCTACTCTGAGTCACATGGCATCACCCTGAGTGAGAATCATCTTGATGGGAGCTGGCTTACTTATCTAATCAATTTTAGTAGAAACTAACTACAAGGTAACATGGCAAATAATTGGAACCATTAATGCCATCTACGACAAGATGCTTCTAACTTTTGGAGACAGACTAAATATGTTGCAAATAGTTGTGTTATGTGTTAAAGGAGCTTTTTAAATGAAGCAGCTCGAAGAAGCTTTCCTAAGGCAGAAAGCTGAGAGCTGGAACTAACAAAATTGGATCAAATTGAAGAGGCAAAAAGTAGCCAAAGCATCTATTGCAGACACAGGTGGGGCTGGGAGGATGGAAATATCTTTAAACAGATTGTAGAATCATTCTGCTGTTGGGGTTGTTTAGGTTTCTATGGAGAGGGAACAGTCCTTTTCCTTCCTGAAGGATAAATTAGTTAATTTTCGTTCTAATGTCATTATCTCCCCAAGGCTTTCCCTGGCCACCTTCCTTGAACTCCTTATTCCTTTCCTGCTGTATTTTTCCCTAACAACAATATCTTATAAAACATATGCTATATTTTACTTATTAATATTTTTATTGTCTATCTGTCTACCAAACTATAATTTCTGTCAATATAGGGAAATGTATCTGTTTTCTTCACTGCTATATCCCCGGCACCTAGTACATAGTTGTTGTGGTTGTTGTTGTGTGCCATCGAGTCGGACCCGACTCATAACGACCCCTCCTTGAGTTTCCGAGGCAGTATCATTAGGAAGTAGATTGCTCCATCTTCCTTCCAAGGAGTGGCTGGTGGGTTTGAACCACCAGCCTTCTGGTTAGCAGTAAAGTGCCTTAGGCACTATGCT
>NW_006921624.1:2324003-2326564 GCF_000298275.1 Orycteropus afer afer | reverse complement strand
GCATAGTCACTGGGTAGGTTCGAGCTGCCAACCTTTTGCTTAGCAGCCAAGAGCTTAATTGTTGTGCCATCTGCCCCTTATTCAGTATTTACTGCATACCAATTAAATTCTTTGCTGTGTGCTGGATGTTGGTCTTTGGACATCGAGTGATACATAGTATTGTCCAAAAAGCAAATGGCAAGATGGGATTAGATGTCAAGGTATTTATTGGGGAAAAATACATTTTCATGTAAATAACTCTCTCTCTCTCTCTCTCTCTCTCTCTCTATATATATATATATAGGAGCTCTGGTGGTGTAGTACCTAAGGCATTTCACTGCTAACCAGAAGACTGGTGGTTCAAACCCACCAGCCACTCCTCAGAAGGAAGACTGGGCAATCTACTTTGGTAGAGATACTTCCTTGGAAACCTAAGGAGGGGTTGCTATGAGTGGGGACCAATTCCATGGCGGTGAGCTCTGTGATAGCACCTTAGAAACCCAAGGAAATGTCACTATAAGTTGGAACCGACTAGACGGCGGTGAGTTTGCTTTTTAGTTTGGTGTATATATGTATATATATATACATATATATGAGAGCTCTGGTAGCGTAGTGCCTAAGGCACTTGACTGCTAACCAGAAGGCCAGCAGTTCAAACTAACCAGCTAATCCTCGGAAGGAAGATGTGGCAATCTACTTCTGTAGTGATACTGCCTTGGAAACCCAAGGAGGGGTCGCTATAAGTTGGGTCTGACTCGACGGCACATAACAACAACAAATATATATATATAATTTATTATTATTATTTTTTTGCAAACCATGTAACCCTTTTGTGTGTTAGTTTCCTATGTGCATTATGTGTGTTATATGTGTGTGCATGTTATTTACGTGGGCATGTTACATGTGAAAAAATATGATAACTGTGTGAGATAAAGGGGGAAAGGAGCAGAGGTAGGCAGGGAGAGTTTTCAGATTGCAATGAAGATCTGACACTTACGAAAGGAGAGAGAAAGGAATTGGTTTGGAAAAGCCTCAGACCACAGTGAGTTTCTCAGAAATTCTTGGCCAGACTGATAGGCAGTTCCCCAAGCAATAGTTGTTCATTAGAGGAATGTTGCATTGGGCAGATATGGTCCAGTGATATTATATTGCTATCTTGTTCATTGGCTGAGGGCAGTCTGGAGCAAGTGTGGATTCAGTATGAACACTGCAGTGAATCCATAGTTGTGGCACCTGGGACTGCTGGTCAACCATGCTCCCTGAAGTAGGTTCCCTTGAAAGGACCTCTGAGTGGTGTACCTCCATGGCTGCCACATATTTGTATGCATTATCTTATTTAATCTTTACACTAGCCTCATCAGGCTGCTACTATTGTTTTCCTGACTGTGCAGTTCTGAAAACTGAGGCTTGGGGGAATTAACTTAAATGGCTTAGGAGTACAGTGCTACAAAGGGTCAGAGCTTAGACCCAATTCAAGTTTGCCTTTGTCTAGAACCCATGGGGTCTATATCACCTCTTATATAAGGCAAGATTCCTGGCCTACAGGGGCTTCCAGGTTAGTGGAGAGAATGAAAAAGATTAGTAAAGGAGCAAGTGACAGAACAGGTATTGATCTTTGGTCAATGTATATATTAGGACCCATCCTTCTACTACTCTACTATCTCTGGGCCAAGCCTCAGCCTCTGCCTTCATGGCATCTCAAGGGAGTGGAGAGACCTGCAAGTGCTCAGGAAGCATTGGAATTTCTGCTCCAAAGGAGGTTGGGATCTGTGGTGTAGAGTCTGCAAGGGCTGGGTCTTACTCTAGTCCATTTTGTGATGTATGGAAAGGTGACCCAATGCTACATGTTCTTCAGAGGCCAAGGCTGTCCACAGCTATTGCTGCTCCTAATGACCTGGCAGAGAGGAGCCCAGCATGTGACTGACTTTAGGGACACTTTCCTCTGTGAGTCCTGTGGTTCAGTCCCTTTGGCCCCTGCACAAGATACAGCTCAAGAAGAAGACAGGAAATTGGGCAATTAGCCCTTGGCTCCTTCTCTAACCAGAAGTTTTCCCCTGAGTCTTAGTCCTACTGGTATATGGAGATCTTCATGTCCATTATTCTGGTGCTTGTAAACAAACATGGAAGGTACTAAGGATATTTAGGCCACAGAGGCATAAGAACAAAGACAAGGACTCAGGCAGGAGTTTTGACCACTAAGATTGGCACAGATCACAGCAAGGTGGGGAATTACCACTTGACTTAGATGTATGTATCTAGAATGTATATGCATATGCATATGTGTGTTTGTGTTGCTTGTATAACCATATATTTTTAGTGGATAACTGACTCACCTACTGAGGAGAAAACCTTGGAAAGGTAGAGATTTTTACTGTCCAATATAATAGCTACCAGTCATATGTGGCCATGTTGTTGTTGTTATGTGCTGTCAAGTTGGACCTGACTCATAGCAACCCCTCCTTGGGTTTCTGAGACACTATCACTATGGAAGTAGATTGTCCAACCTTCCTTCTGAGGAGTGGCTGGTGGGTTTGAACCACCAGCCTTCTGGTTAGCAGTCAAGTGTCTTAGGCACTATGCTA
>NW_006921624.1:2322286-2323763 GCF_000298275.1 Orycteropus afer afer | reverse complement strand
GCACTTGATCAAATCCAACACCGATTCCTGATTAAAACTCTCAGAAAAACAGGAATAAAGAGAAATTCCTTGGCATAATAAAGGGCATATATGCAAAACAAACAGCCAACATTATACTCAATAGAGAGAGACTGAAACCATTCCCCTTGTGAAGAGGAACCAGACCAGGATGCCCTCTATCTCCACTTCTATTCAACTTCATATTGAAAGTCCTAACCAGGGCAATAAGGCAAGAAAGGGAAATCAAAGGCATCCAAATTGGTATGGAAGAAGTAAGACTATCCCTATTTGCAGATGACATGATCCTATACATAGAAAACCCAAAAGACTCAGCAAGAAATCTACTAGAACTAATTGAAATATTTAGCATAGTAGCAGGATACAAGATCAACATACAAAAATCAGTTGGATCCTTTACACCAGCAAAGCAGTCTCTGAAAAGGAAATCAATACCATTTATACTAGCTACCAAAAAGATAAAATACTTGGGAATAAAACTTACCAGGAACATAAAAGACCTATACAAAGAAAACTACAAAAAAATGATTTCAAGACACTATAAACGATCTAGGAGCTCTGGTAGCATAGTGCCTGAGGCGCTTGACTGCTAACCAGAAGGCTGGCAGTTCAAACCCACCAGCCACTCCTCAGAAGGAAGATGGGGCAATCTACTTCCGTAGTGATACTGCCTCAGCAACCCAAGGAGGGGTCACTATGAGTTGGGTCCGACTTGATGGCACATAACAACAACAGCATAAGAGATCTACATAAATGGAAGAACATATCATGCTCATGGATAGGAAGAGTGAACACTGTGAAAATGTCATACTACACAAAGCAATCTATACATTCAGTGCAATCCCAATCCAGATTCCACTGACATTCTTTAAAGACATGGAAAAACCAATCACTCATTTTACACTGAAAGGAGAGACCTCGGATAAGCAAAGCACTACTGAAGAAGACCAAAGTGGAGTTCTCACACTCCCAGGTTTCAGTTACACGCTGACATGGGTAGGGGGAGGGATATACGAGAAGGATATATGACCACCACGATAACATTGGGAAATGAGAGGATACTGAACTGTGCTCATAAGAGATAGACGACAGATGTTAAAACCAACCAATGTGTCCACGATACCACATTGCCATTAACACCAAACACTAGGCTATAGAGATAAACATATAAACACCTGAGATGATCAGACAGGGATCAGTGAATAGCGGTATACTCTAGACCAAGGATAGACTCAGCTGAGGCTAATCTTGTACAGACATCAGTGATACAAAATACCTGCAGTCCCTGCAGAAACAATAGAAGACAGACACAGAGTAATTCCTCACAGACATCTCAACACTGTGGGAGAGAGATCCAATAGAGCTACTACCTCAGGACCATAGTACTGGGGTACACCAGACTCAATTGGCACAACAAAATACATAAAAACCTTGCTCCACATCCTACATTGGTGAGTAG
>NW_006921624.1:2315535-2321841 GCF_000298275.1 Orycteropus afer afer | reverse complement strand
CACACACTCAATGGTAATGCATCCCCTAAAGCAATAAACCATGGGACACCAAAGGACCAACATTCAAACTGAGGAAATGCAGGACAAACAGGAGTGCAGGATTATGAGGAGGAGTGTTGCAGGGTAGGAAGGGGAGGAGGCTGGGTTGGGGTTGGACATGGTGAATGGGAATGAAACCAAATGTATGCATGACTTTGAATGTAAAACAAGCTCTTAAGATAAAATAAAAAAACAAAAGAAAGAAAAACCAATCACTCATTTTACATGGAAAGGAGAGACCTCAGATAAGCAAAGCACTACTGAAGAAGAAGACCAAAGTGGAGTTCTCACACTCCCAGGTCACAAAACCTACTATACAGACACAGTAGCCAAAACACCCTGGTATTTGTGGAACAGAATTGAGAAACCAGAAATAGATCCATCCACCTACAGTCAGCTGATCTTTGACAAAGGGCTAAATCCACTAAATGGGGGAGACAGAGTCTCACAAATGGTGCTAGCAAAACTGGATATCCACTTGCAGAAAACTGAAAAAAGATCTACACCTCACATCATGCACAAAAAAGAAATCCAGAGGGATCAAACACTTGATGAAATGTGAAACCTAAAATTATAAAGTGCATCAAAGAAAAAATAGGGGTCAACTTAAAAGAGAACCTACAGATTTTGAAAAAAAAATTTGTCAATGACATATCTGACAAAGGACTTAATCTCTAAAATTTATGGAAAACCCCAACACTTCAACATTAAAAGGAAAAACAGTCCAATTAAAAAATGGGCAGAAGACATGAACAGACCATTCACCAAAAAAGTTTTCAGGCAGCCAACAAACACATGAAGAAATATTCACGATCATTAGCCATTGTTGTTGTTGTTAAGTGTCGAGTTGGCTCCAACTCATAGCGACCCTATATACAACAGAAAGAAACACTGCCCAGTCCTGTGCCAGCCTCACAATTCTTGCTATACTTGAGCCCATCGTTGCAGACATTGTGTCAATCCATCTCACTGAGGGTCTTCTCCTTTTCTGTTGACCCTCCACTTTATCAAGCATCATATCCTTCTCCAGGAAATGGTCCATTCTGACATGACCAAAGTAGGTGAGATGAGGTCTGGCCACTCTCGCTTCCAAGGAGCATTCTGACTGCACTTCTTCCAGCACAGATTTGTTAGTCCTTCTGGCAGTCCATGGTACTTTCAGTATTCTTGGGCAACACCGCAACTCAAAAGCATCAACTCTTCTTCGGTCTTCCTTATTCATTGTCCAGCCTTCATATACATATGAGGTTATTGAAAATACCATGGCTTGGGTTAGGTGCACCTTAGTCTTCAAAGAGACATCTTTGGTCTTCAGCACTTTAAAGAGGTCTTTTGCAGCAGATTTGCCCAATGCAATATGTCGTCTGATTTCTTGACTGCTGCTTACATTGATGTTGAGTGTGGAAACAAGTGATAAGAAATCTTTGACTACTTCAATATTTTCTCCATTTATCATGATACTGCTTATTGGTCCAGTTGTGAGGATTTTTTTTCTTTTTAATTTTTTTTTTTTTATGTTGAGTTGTAATCCATACTGTAGACTGTAATCTCTCATCTTCATCAGTAAGTGCATCAAGTCATCTTCACTTTCCACAAGCAAGGTTGTGTTGTCTGCATATCGCAGGTTGTTAATGAGTCTTCCTCCAATCCTGATGCCACATTCTTCTTTGTATAGTCCAGCTTCTCAAATTATTTGCTCAGCAGACAGATTGTATAAGTATGATGAAAGGATACAATCTTGGCACACTCCCTTCCTGATTTTAAACCATGAAGTATCCCTTTGTTCTGTTCCAATGGCAGCCTCCTTGTCTAAGTACAAGTTCTTCATGGGCACAATTAAGTGTTCTGGAATTCCCATTCTTCTCAATGTTATCCATAATTTGTTATGATTCACACAATTGAATGCTTTTGAGTAGTCAATAAAACACAAGTAAACATCTTTCTGGTATTCTTTCTTGCAACCAACATCCATCTGACATCAATAATATCCTTCATTCAATGTCCTCTTCTGAATCCAGCCTGCATTTCTGGACATTCCTGTCTATATACTGCTACAGCTATTTTTGAATTATCTTTAGTAAGATTTTACTTGTGTATGATATTAATAGGAGCTCTTGTAGCATTGTGCCTAAGGCATTTGACTGCTAACCAGAAGGCTGGTGGTTCAAACTCACCAGCCACTCCTCAGAAGGAAAACTGGGCTTTGGAAATCCAAGGAGGGGTTGCTATGAGTCGGGATCAAGTGATATTGTTCGATAATTTCCACATTCTATTGGATCACCTTTCTTTGGAATGGGTATAAATAGGTATCTCTTCCAGTCAGTTGACCAGGTAGCTGTCTTCCAAATTTCTTGGCATAGATATATGAGTGCCTTGAGTGCAGCATCCATTTGTTGAAACATCTCAACGGGTATTCTGCCAATTCCTGGAGACTTGTTTTTCACCAATTCCTTCAGTGCAGTTTGGACTTCCTTCAATACCATCGGTTCTTGACCATATGCCACCTCCTGAAATGGCTGAACATCAACCAATTATTTTTGGTACAGTGACTCTGTGTATTCCTTTCATCTTCTTTGATGTTTCCTGCATCATTCAATATTTTCCCCATAGACTCTTTCTATATTGCAACTTGAGGCTTGAATTTTTTTCCTCAGTTCTTTCAGCTTGAGAAATGCTATTCTTCCCTTTTGGCTTTCAACTCCATGTCTTTACACATTTCATTATAATAGTTTACTTTGTCTTTTTGAGCTGCTCTTTGAAAGCTTCTGTTCAGCTCTGTTGTCTTGTCATTTCTTCAACTTGCTTTAGCTACTTTCCATTCAAGGCCAAGTTTCAGAGTCTCTTCTGACATCTATTTTGGTCTTTTCTTCCTTGCCTGTCTTTTTAATGACCTTTTGCTTTCTTCATGAATGATGTTCTTGATGTCATCCCACAATTCCTCTGTTTTTCAGTCATTGGTGTTTAATGCATCAAATCTGTTCTTTAGATGGTCTCTAAATTCAGGAGGGATATAACCAAGGTCATGTTTTAGCTCTTGTGGACTTGTTTTAACTGTCTTCAGCTTTAACTTGAACTTGCATATAAGCAGTTGATGGTCTGTTCCGCAGATAGCTCCTGGTCTTGCTTTGGCTGAAGATATTGAGCTTCTCCAATGCCTCTTTGCACAGATGTAGTCCATCTGATTCCTGTGTACTCCATCTGGTGCAGTCCATATGTATAGCTGCCATTTAAGTTGTTGAAAAAAGGTATTTGCAATAAATAAGTCATTGGTCTTGCAAAATTCTATCATGAGATCTCCAGCATCATTTCTATCACCAAGACCATATTTTGGTGTGGTTCTTCTTTGTTTCCAACTTTTGCATTCCAATCACCAGTAATAATCAACACATTTTGATTGCATGTTTGGACTGCAGATGTTGGTAAAAATCTTCAATTTCCTTGCCTTTGGCTTTGGTGGTTGGTGCATAAAGTTGAATAATAGTAACATTATCTGGTCTTCCTTGTAGGGATATGGATATTATCTACCACTGACAACGTCGTACTTCAGGATAGATCTTGAAACATTCTTTGTGACAATGAATGCCATGCCATTCCTCTTCAATTTGTCATTCCCAGCGTAATAGATCCTATGGTTGTCTGATTCAAAGTGGCCCAAACCAGTTCATTTCAGCTCACTAATGTCTAATATTTCAATCTTTATGCATTCCATTTCATTTTTGACACATGAGCCATCGTTGTTTTTATGTGCTGTCAAGTTGGACCCGACTCATAGCGACCCCCTCCTTGGATTTCTGAGGCGGTATCACTACAGAAGTAGATTGCCCAACCATCCTTCTGAGGAGTGGCTGGTGGGTTTGAACCACCAGCCTTCTGGTTAGCAGTCAAGTGCATTAGGCACTATGCTACCAGAGCTCTCATTTGAACTTTGCTATTAGTGCTATGGTGAGATGGTACCTCACTGTTGTTTTGATTGGCAGCCATTAGAGAGGTGCAAATCAAAACAACAATGAGGTATTATCTCACCCTAGCATTAATAACAAAGTTCAATAAGACAGAAAATAACAAATACTGGCAAGGATGTGGAGAGATTGGGACTCTCATACACTGCTGGTGAGATTGTAAAATGATACAACCACTGTGCAAATCGGTATGGCAATTCCTTAAAAACTTGGAAATAGAAATACCATTTGATCCAGCATCCCATTACTAGTTATATATCCTAAAACAATGACAGCCAGGACACAAATAGATGTATGCATACTCATGTTAACTGCAGCATTAATCACAATAGCAAAGAGATGGAAACAACCTAAGTGCCCATCAATGGACAAATGGATAACAAACTGTGATACATACACATGATAGAACCCTATCGTGTGTATTCTTTAGGGTTGCATTATGCCATTAGAGAGATGCAACCATATGCAACCCTAAGGAATAATGTAGAATATGTAAAACACCACATAACATGGATGAACTTGGAGGACATTATGCTGAGTGAAATAAAACAATCAAAGAAGAACAAATATTATATTAGTGTACTATTGTAAAAAGTCAGGGAAAGTTTTACATGTGTAAGGAAACTTTCTTTGTTGGTCACCAGGGATGGGAGAGGAGGGGAGGGAAAATTTCTATATAGGTTGGACAATAAATATACAAATAGAAACCAAAGATTATTAGTGATTACTAGCGGTAGGAGGGAGGGGAAAGGGGAAGCTTTTGTTTGGGGGGCAATGAGTTATGCTAATGGTGGTGGAATATTTCAGAAAAGGATAGCAATAATGGTGGCACAACATGAAAAATGTCACCAATGTCCTTGAGCTGTAAATGTGGAAGATATTATGTTGGTGAATGTCTTGTTGTGTATGGTTTCACCACACACACACACACACACACACACACACACACAATCCTAATATAAGTTTGCTAATATTTTCCCAATTTTCAGAGAAGCAAACAAGAAGCCCAAGGAAATTAACTAAGTAGCTGCTATATGACTTAGCCCAAGACTTCAAAATTGTATGTTTAATCATGTTGCTTTATTGTCATTAACCTGATTTCTAACCCTAGCTTGAGTGTAAATATATAAATATATATAATTTATTTCCTATGTGATTAATTCTATCTGTAACCTGTTTGAAAAATCTTTCTTTACTCAGATATTCCTCTAATTTTTTCTTAAAATGTTCTGGTTTTGCCTTTAATATTTATGTCTTATGTTCATCTATGTTCATTTTTTATATGTTTTAAGGTATAGATTCAGATTAATGTTCTTCCATATGGATGTCCAACAGAGACACCACAATTCATTAAAAATTCTACCCTTTCCCGGTTGTACTGCAATATTATCCTTGTTGTAAATCAAATGACTGAATATTAGTTATCTCGAATATAAGTTATATTAGACTGTTTTCAGCTGTTGGATTTCCATGTGAATTTTAGATGTTGTGACATTTAAAAACAAATCAAACTATTGGTATTTTATGAATATATAAGATAGGTTTAATTATAATCCTTACTCTGTGAACTTACCATATATTTTCATTTATTTAGATCTTCTCTGAGTATCTTAATTAAGCATTTTCAATCTCTCTCTTTTGAATTTGTATTGATGCCCTTAATTGTATAGAGAAATTTTCCTTCTAGTCCTATTTTGCTGGCGTTTCTTTAAAATTAAGAATGGGTGTTGGATTTTGCCAAATGCTTTTTCTACATTGATTGGTATGATTATGTGTTTTTTTTTCCTTTGCTGTATTTATGTGGTGGATTACATTGATTGTTTTTCTAATATTGAACCATCCTTGCATAGCTGGTGAGAATCCCATTTGGCCAGGATTTATTACTATTTTTTATATGTTTTTGGATTCAATTGGCTCAGATTTGGTTGAAAATTTTCACTTCAGTGATCACGAAGGGTATTGGTCTATAATTTTCATTTTTAGTGATGTCTCTACTTGGTTTTGGTATAGAGGTTATGCTTGCTTAATGGAATGAGTTCAGGGGTATCCCATGCTTTCCTATATTCTGGAATAGTTTGAGTAAAATGGCTGTCAACCCCCTTCTGAATATTTGGTAAATTCTCCAGTGAAGTTGTTTGGGCCATAACTTATTATTATTTTTTAATAGATATGTTAAATTTCTTCTTTTTTGAGAGATCTGTTCAAATTCTAATTCAGATCATGTTAATTTAGGTAGGTAGCATGTTTCTAGGAGCTCTGGTAGCTTAGTGCCGAAGGCACTTGACTGCTAACCAGAAGGCTGGTGGTT
>NW_006921624.1:2303240-2314340 GCF_000298275.1 Orycteropus afer afer | reverse complement strand
TCCCTCTGGGTAGCTGGCTGTGACCAAGCAGTGACCACAACCTTGCCCCTTGTCAGCTCTACTGCACACCTGGGAATTCTGATCATTCACATAAACTTATAGGACCATTGTCTGCCAACTGTATACATGTTCTTGGATACACTCCCCATTTCATAGACAAACCTAATTTTATAGAGTGTGATCTCAGAAGATGCTTTGTAGTATTTTGATGTTTTTAAATTTATTAACACTTGCTTTATGACCTAAGATATGGTCTACCCCAGAGAATGTTCCCTGTGAACTGGAAAAGTATGTATATTGTGCTGTTGGGTGAAGTGTCCTGTATACATCTATGAAGTGTAGTTGGCTGATTGTGTTTAGATTTTCTGTATATTTTTTGAGTTTTTTTCTAGTTGTTCTATTCTTCATCAAAAATGGTGTATTAAAGTATACTATTATTGTGGAGTTGAATAATTCTCTTTTCAATTTTGTTAAAGTTTGATTTTTGTAGTTTAGGGCTCTTTCATTGAGTGCATAGATATTTGTTATGAATTGACCCTTAAATCATCATACAATGTCCTTCTTTCTTTTATTTGCTTGCTTTTGCTTTAAAGTCTATTTTATCAGAAATTAATGTTGCCATACCTGCTCTATTTTGATTCCCATCTGATTCATATATATTTTTCCATCCTTTCATTTTTAGGTTATTTTTGTCTTTGTGTCCAAAGTGTGTCTCATGCAGATAGCATATTGATGGGCCATGTTTTCTTATCCATTCTGCTACTCTCTGTCTCTTGATTGTTGCATTTAATCCATTTACATTTGTGTGATTATTGATAGGTATGAATTTACTGCTGTCATTTTGCTTTTTTTTATGTGTGTGTGTGTGGTGTTGTTTGTTTATTCAGCATATTCTTCTGTGCTTATTTCATTTTATTTATAGATTTTATCATTTCCATCATTGCTATTGTTTTAGTATTTACTGAGACTTCATGATCTTCTTTTTTTATTTTGGTCGGAAGATTTATTAATTTTCTTCAAGGTTACCCTCCAACTTGTTATTATCTTCCCAAGTTTAAAGCAGTCCATTCATATCTTGACTTCTCCATTTGGAATCTCTGTTAACTATATCATTATTCTCTATTTCTGCTTTGTAGTTATCATCATTTACAAATTGATGTCTCTGGTTCCACATTTTCAACCTTGTAGGCTTATGTTATTTTTGATATTTCTATAGTTGTGTATGCATGTAAGAGCTGGACAATGAATGGGGAAGACCAAAGAAGAGTTGATGCTTTTGAGTTGTGGTGCTGGCGAAGAATGCTGAAAGTACCGTGGACTGCTAAAAGAACTAACAGATCTGTCCTGGAGGAAGTGCAGCCAGAATGCTCCTTGGAAGCAAGAATGGCCAGACTTCGTCTCACCTATTTTGGTCATGTTGTCAGAAGGGACCATTCCCTGGAGAAGGATGTCATGCTTGGTAGGATGGAGGGTCGACGAAAGAGGGGGAGGCCTTCAATGAGATGGATTGACACGGTGGCTGCAATGATGGGCTCGAGTATAGCAGGGATTGTGGGGCTGGCGCGGGATCGGGCAGTGTTTCGTTCTGCTGTGCATGGGGTCGCTATGAGTCGGAAATGACTCGACGGCACTTAACAACAACAACAACAACATAGTTGTGTTGCTTTTTGGGTGATTCTGTCATGTGTCTTAATCTCTCGTCGTTGTCTGCCATTGTTGGTCTCTGACTGAAGGACTCCCTTTAGAATTTCTTGTAAAGTTGGTCTGATTTTTACAAATTGCCTTAATTTCTGCTTGTCTGGGAATATCCCAATTTCACAATCATATTTGTGGTTCAATTTGCTGTATATATACAATTCTTGGTTGGCATTTTTTTTGTTTCAGGGTTTTATATAGTTATCCTATTGTCTTCTTGTCTGAATGATTTCTGCTGAGAAGTCAGAGCTTAGTGTTACTGATTCTCTTTTATGAGTGAATTTTCATTATTCCCCAGTTGTTTTCAGTATTCTTCTTAGTCTTTGGTTTTGGAAAGTTTGATTATAATGTATCTTGGTGATTTTCTTCTGGAGCTAATCATAATTGGAGTTAGTTGAGCTTCTTGAATACCTATCTTCTCATCTTTCCTTTTTCTTTTTAATTTATTTATTTTTAAAATGCATTTTATTGAAATATAATTTATGTATTGTGAAATACACAAAACTAAAGTGACAAGGGTCAATGCTTTTTTTTTTTTTTGCACTGTTCCTTCTCCCCTCCCACCCCTGGCAACCAACAAAGAAAATTTCCCTCCATATGTAAACCTTTCCTTGACCCTCCACAACAACAAACTAATACTATATTTGTCCTTCTGTGACTGACTATGTCACTCAATGTAACATCCTCTGAGTTCATCTTATATTATGCGGTGTTTTGCAGACTCTACATTATTCTTTAGTGCTGCATAACATTCCATTATGTGTATGTACCATAGTTTGGTCATCCACTATTTCGCTATAAATCTTAGAGATAAGTCCCTTGCCAGAAATGTAATTATCAGCAAATAGGAATTTGTTGCTGTCATTTTTGTTATGTGCTTTTCTGTGGTGTTCATTTCTTTGCTCCATATAATTTTCTATGCTGAGCTCATTTTGTTTATGAATTGTGTTATCACTTCCTTCATTGCTATTGTTTTAGTATTTGCTGGATATTTATGCTAGTTCTCTTTTTTGATGTGAAGGTTTATCATTTTTCTTTGAGGTTACCCTGTGATTTATAGTTTTCTTCCCAAGTTTAGAACAATCCATTGTATCTTGTAGTTATCTTGACTTCCCTACCATCTAGAAGTTCTGCAATGACACAGTTTTTTCTCTTTTTGGTTTGTAGTTGTCCTCATTTGTCAATTGATGTCTCTGGTTCCCTGTTTACAATCTTGTAGGTTTATTTACTTTGGATACTTCCATAGCTGGGTTGCTTTCTGGGTTATATCATCATTTGTGCTAATGGTCAGTTGTTGTTGGCTGTTCTTGCTTCTCTTTCCAAAGAACTCCCTTTAGCATCTCTTGTAAGGTGTCTGGTTTTAACAAATTCCCTTAATTTCTGCTTATCTGGAAATGTCCTAATTTCACCATCATATTTGAGGGACAGTTTTGCTGGGTACATAATTCTTGGTGGAAATTTTTCTCTTTCAGGGTTTTGTATATACAATCCCATTGTCTTTTCACCTGCATGGTTTCTGCCGAGAAATCCAAGTTTAGTCTTATTGGTTGCCCCTTGTAGGTAACTTTTTGTTTTTTCCCATGCTGCTCTCATGATTCTTTTTTTTTTGGTTTCTTCTTGTTATGGAATTCTGATCATACATAAGTTATTTCTTTAGATAGCATCCCACATAATTCTTAGAGTTTCTTCATCTTTTTAATTCTTTTTCTCCTGATTTCTCCTATAACATAGGTAGTAATACGAGATTTGTCTTCAATTTTACTCATTCTGTCTTCCATTTATTCAATTCTACTCCTTCATCCTTCTAATGTATTATCTATTTCTGAAATTTTAGTATTAATCTTCTGGATTCCTATTTGCTCTTTTTGTATTGCTTCTAATTTTCCATTTATTTTGTCAATTTGTTCTTGTATTATTATTTTTAAAAATTTCTTCTAGACTTTTGTCTGTGTTTTCTTTGGCTTTGTCTCTGTTTTTCTCAAACTTTCTCTCAATCTGTTGAAAACACTTAAATACAATTCTTATGAATTTCTTGTCAGGTAGTTACAATAGCATTTCTCCCTCTGGAAGATTTTATGGCCCTGACTTTTGGTTACCTGTTTGAGCTATCTTGTCCTGTTTTTTCTGTGTGATTTGAAGTTGTCTGTTGTCTGTGAGACACTGTAGTATTATTGCATTAATTTGTTGATAGTGTGTTGGTTTGCTTCACCCTCATTTTTCAAAAAACTGTATCTGGGAAAGAGGGTGAGCATTTTACTATGGTCACTAGTTTGGCAGTGCTGGGGTGCTCACCACCTGTCTCTGGGTGGATTTGGTAGCAGATGGGAGTGTGGGCATATGTCTCTCATCACTGATCATGCAGAACAGCTGAAGGCAGTTTGCGTGGCTTTTGGCTGCAGTCTGTCGTCAATCTAGTGCTGGAGTGGGAGGGGCACCCATCCAGTGGGTTGGGCTACAGACATAGTGAGTAAGGCTGGATAAGGTCACTGTCTTCCAACTGCTAGGGAAATATAGAAAGAAAAAGAGGTGTGTGTGTGGAATGGGGTGAAAAAGAAAATAAAAACACAAGGGGTGAATAGAAAAGACCTAAGAAGAAAGAAAATAGGAAAAATGAAAAACAAAAACAAAAAAAAAAAGAAGGAAAACAAGGAAACAAAAACAAGTATGGTACAATACTGGTGGAAATGTTAACTACCAAACATGGCTGTGGCAAAAATGTGGCATTCACTTCATGGGAGCAGGTACTGCCAAATATGAAATGTCAATTGGCATCACTACTAAATGCAGAGGTGGTGGTGGCTGAGGGGCACTTGCTCAGCTGCATAAAAAATAAGAAGGAAAAAAGGCAGAGGGAAGAGGAAGAAAAAAGAAAATTAGGAAAACAAAGAGGATAAGGAGAGTAGAAAAGAGTAAAGAAAAAGAAAAAAGAGAAAAAAAACTGTCACAAGTGTTAGGTGCTAAACAGCTGCAGCAGGAACATGGGGCTAATTTTGGGAGAGCATGCACTGCTGTCCAGAGAGGGGGGCAGGCACTTCTGACTGCAGAGAAGGGGGCAGACCCCTTCTCTGTAGGATTAAAAAAAAAATGTAAAAGGGGGTTGAAGAGGAAGGAAATAAAAAAGAAAGAACAGGAGAACAAGATGGAGAAGACAGAAGAACTTAGAAGAAATTAAAGAAAGAAAGAAAGAAAAATGTAGCACAGTACAGCCAAAAGTTCCAGCCATGAAACACAGCTGTGCAGGAATGCCGCACTTGCTCTGCGAGAGTGTGCATCTCTGACTGGGAGGGGCAGGGGCAGGCACTGCTAACTGTGTGGGTAGCAAGGGGAGGGGTGACTTCTCTTTGGGATCAATAAAAGGAGTTGGGGCAAGGAAGAGGAAGAAAAAAGGAAAGGAAAAATAAGAAAAGAAAAAGAAGATGTTTTGCTTACCTAGTGCCACTCTGACAGGAATATACCACAAATGGGATAGCCTTAAAAAAAAGGAGTTTATTCTTACAATTTGGAGGCTTCAAGTCCTAGTTCAAAGTGCCAGCTTCTAGGGGCTGGGTGAAAGCCCCTCAACCTTGGGCTTTAGCTCTGCCTCCTGTTCCTGGCCCACTAAAGCTAGAGGCTTTTCTTCACTCAGACAGCTACTGTCTGCTGAGACCGACAAGCCCAAGGTTGACAAGTAAAAAGGCACAGTCCTGATGTTACCAAACCACATGGTATACTATTAATTCAAGTTCATTGAAAGTCCCAAGGTCAGCAGAGCATGGCAGGCTGCTGAACAATGACATGGCTACATGCAGGGTTCAAGTGTGCCATAAGCTAGAGACAATTCCCAAGGCTTCTCCTTATATACAGGAAGCAGACCACATCCCTAAGGCAGCTACTCAGCTGCTCACAGTAGATTCCATCATGGAGTTGATTAGTAGTCTCATCATGGGGAATACTGTATCCAGCTGCCCAAGCCACTCAACCAGGCCCAGCCAAGTTGACATACAAACTTAACTACCACAAGGGGGAAGAGGGAAGAACTAAGCAAAAAGATAATGAAAATAGAGGGGGGAAAAGCTGCAAGAACTGGCAGTGGGAGGAGTTTGACCAGCCACTGGGTGGGTTGGGGTTCAAGGCTTGTACCTCTGGTCACTAGGAGGTTGTGCAAGTGGGGAGGTCATACCCCTCTGATTGCCTGATTATCTATGTGGATGTTGGTGGAGTCCTAGGCCAGTAGAGCCAGTTATCTGGTTCCTGCTGCGATTGGAATGCTCTTTGCAATAATTCATAATGCCTGTGCTGTGTTGGTTGGCAGTTTACTGCTCCTTGTTCACTGTTTTCACTCAGTCTGTTCTGCTCATCAATATTTGATCTACTCCTTTATCCTCTCCTTTGAACCTCTGGATTCTAGGATTGTCATCTATACTCATGTCACTTGGTTTCTCAAGTCTTTTTGTAAAGGGTCTGGATAGTGTACCTGCCTAGTCCACCATCTTGGATCCTCCTTCTCTTTTTTCTTTCCTATCCCTTCCTGCCATCTGGACTTTGGATCAGAAATATAATTGATTTTCATGTGTGGATATGGTATCTAGTGACTTTTCCATTTTAATTGTTTTTCTTATAATTTGTCTTATATTGTTTTGGATATTTAAGATACTTGATAATAAAAGTTGAATTTTTGATTTTGTCCTTCTTGATTCTTGGATACTATTTCCTTTTCTTAATTTACTGACTTCTGATACAATCTTTGATAGCAATTTTAAGGTATAATTTACATATAATGAGATGCACCAATGATTGTTAGTAAATTTATCAAGGTATGCACTATCATAACAATGTCGTTTAAGACCATTTCCATCAATGCACTAAGATTTCTCTGGCCCATTTACAATTATCCCAGTTCCCACTCCAGCCTCAGGAAACCACTTATCTACTTTCTGTCTCTGAAGATTTCCCTTTTCTGGAATTCTATATAAATGGAATTATACAATATGTGCTCTTTTGCATCTGGTTGCTTTCACTTAAAAAACAGGAGGTTTTTTTTTTTTTTTTTTTTTATGAAAGGAGATTTTACATATAAGTTCCCTATGAGTCTTCCCTCTCATCCAGAAGGGATCTTTTTTTTTTTTTTTTTTTTTGAAGTTCATCTATTTTTGAAGTTCATCCATGTTGAAGAATGCATTAACATTTCATTCCTTTCAATTACCAAATATGAATCTATTGTATTTATCCATTCACCAATTGATGGTCTATTTGTGTTGTTTCTACTTTTTGGCTATTATCAGTAATGCTGCCATGAACATTTATTTACATGTTTTTGTGTGAACATATGTTTTCCGTTTTCTTGGATATATAGCTGGGCGTGGAGTAGATGAGTCATATGGCACTGGCGGAAGCACAGGAGATGAACTGCTTGTAAAGTTTTTGATCACATCATACCTATTAACATGGCATGGTGCGCTGCAAGTCACATGACTAAGTCCAAAAATCAAAACGTGAGAATATATACTCCACCTCTTTATAGGAGTCACTGGGAGGTATAATGGTTAGGTGCTTGACTACTAGCTGAAAGTTTGGCAGTTTGAACCCACCTTGGGAGGAGTACATTGAAAGAAAGGCCTGGTGATCTTTCAAAACAGCACAGCCGTTGAAAACCCTGTGCAGTGCAGTTCTGCTCTGAATCACATGTGGTCTCCATGAGTGATAATCATCTCAATGACAATTGGTTTATTTATTTAATTGGTTTTAGTAGAAACTACAAAGTAACATGGCAAATAATCGGGACCGTTAACGCCATCTATGACAAGATGCTTCTAACTTTTGGAGACAGACTAGTTATGTTTCAAATAGTTGTGTGATGTGTTAAAGGAGTTTAGGAGGGTTTTTAAGGGGAGCAGTACTAAGAAACTTTCCTAAGGCAGAGAGCTGAGTGCTGGAACTAGCAAAATTGGCATCAATTGAAGGGGCAAAAAGTAGCTAAAACATCCATTGCAGGCACAGGTGGTGCTGGGAGAATGAAAATATTTTTTAACAGATTGTAGAATCACTCTACTGTTGGGGGTATCTAGGGTTTCCATGGAGAGGGAATAGTCTTTTTTTTTTTTTCCTAAAGGATTAATTAGTTAATTCTCATTCTAATGTCATTATCATACTGAGGCTTTCCCTGGCCACCTTCCTTGAACTCCTTACTTCTTTCCTGCTGTATTTTTCCCTACAGAACTTACAAGCATATTTTGTAAAACATATTTTATATTTTACTTATTAATTTCTTATTGTCTATCTCTCTACTAAATATAATTTCTGTTAATGTAGGAAAACGTATCTGTTTTCTTCACTGCTATATCCCCAGCACCTAGTACATAGTCTCATTCACAGCCATTGAGTTGGATCTGACTCATAGCAAGGTGGCATCGCTATGAAAGTAGATTGCCTTATCTTCCTTCCAAGGAGTAGCTGGTAGGTTTGAACTGCCAACCTTCTGGTTGGCAGTCAAGCGCCTTAGGTACTACACCACCAGAGCTCCTTAGTACATAGTTGTTGTTGTTGTTGTTGTTGTTGTGTGCGGTCGAGTCGGACTCGAGTCATAGCGACCCCTCCTCGGGTTTCCGAGGCAGTGTCACTACGGAAGTAGATTGCCCCATCTTCCTTCTGAGGAGTGGCTGGTGGGTTTGAACTGCCAGCCTTCTGGTTAGCAGTCAAGTGCTTTAGGCACTATGCTACCAGAGCTCCCTAGTACATAGTAGTTACTCATAAATGTTTGTTGAATAGTTGTCATTCAATATTTGCTGTTGCTGGGTCCCTTTGAGTTGATTCTGACTCATAATGATCCCATGTGACAGAGCAAAACTCTACCATATGGTTTTCATGGCTATAATCTTTATGGAAGGTGCCCTGGTGGTGCATTGGTTAAGAGCTTGGCTGCTATCTGAAAGGTCAGCAGTTCAAACTCATCAGCCGCTCCCAGGAGAAAGATGGGGCAGTCTGCTTCCATAAAGATTTACAGCTTTGGAAACCCTATAGGGGCAATTCTACTCGTCTCTAAGTTCACTACACATCAAGATGAACTCAATAACAATGGGCTTGGTTTAGGTTTTGGTTAATCTTTATAGAAGCAGATAGGCTTTCCTCCCTCAGAGCTGCTGGGTGGATTCTAACTGCTAACAAAGGTTAGCAGCTGAGAACTTAATTGTTGAGCCACCACGGCTCTTTTTTCGATATTTACTGCACACCAATTAAATTCTATGCTTTGTGCTGGATGTTAATCTTTGGGCATGGAGTAATAAACGGGACTGTCCAAATGCAAATGTCAAGAAGGGGTTATATGTGCAAGATATTTATAGGGAAAATACCATATTTTGATGTAAATAACCCGCATGTTATATGGTTTTTTGCAAACCATGACAACCCTTGAATGTTAATTTCGTACACACACAATGTACATTCTCTCTCTGTGTTATTTACAAGGGCATATTACATGTGAAAAAATACAATACGTGTGTGAGATAAATGGGAAGGAGCAGGGGTAGGCAGGGAGAGCCTTGAGACTGCAATGCAGACCTGACACTTGTAAAACATAGAAAGGGATTGGTTTGGAAAAGCCAGAGACCACAGTGAATTTCTTAGAAATTCTTGGCCAGGCTGATAGTCAGTCCCCCAAGCAATAGTTGTTCTTTAGAGGAATGTTGCATTGGGCAGATATGGTCCAGTGATGTTATATCGCCTTCTCATCCATTGGCTGAAGACAGTCTGGAGCAAGTGTAGATTCAATATGAATATCCACTTCAGTGGATCCACTGTTGTGGCACCTGGGGCTGCTGGTCAACCATGCTCCCTGCCGTAGGTTGTCTTGAAAGGACCTCTCAGTGGTGTACCTCCATGGCTGTCATACATTTGTATGTGTTATTTCATTTAATCTTCACAGTAGCCTCATGAGGCTGCTGCTATTTTTATCCAGATTGTACAGCTGTGGAGAGTGAGGCTCTAAGAATTCACTGAATTGGCTTAGGAGTGCAGTGTCAGTGCTTAGACCCAATTCCAGGCTTGCCTTTATCTAGATACCATGGACTCTGCTCCTCCACTCTATCACCTCTTGAATAAGGCAAGACTCCTGACCTGCAGGGGCTTCCAGGTTACTGGAGAGACCTATAAAGATTAGTCTCTGGTCAGTGTATATTTAATGCCCTTGGTATCAATCCCTCTATTCTACCATCAAGCTGAGGCTTGCCCCTGACTGCATGTCAGCTCAAGGGAGTGGGGGGCCTGCAAGTGCTCAGGAAGAAGTGGAATTTCTGCTTTAAAGGAGGTTGAGGTCTGTGGTGTGCAGTCTGCAAGGGCTGGGTCTTACTCTGGTCCATTTTGTGATGTATGGAAATATGACCCAGTGCTGTGTGTTCTTCAGAGGCCAAGGCTGTCCATGGCCACTGCTGTTCCTAATGATCTAGCACAGAGGACCCCAACATGTCACTGATGTTAGGGACACATTCCCCTGTGATTCCTGTGGCTCAGTCCCTTTAGCCCCCACACAGGATACATCCCAAGAGGAAGACAGGAAATTGGGCAATTAGGCCTGTTGCCTCCTCTAAGCAGAAGTTTCCCCCTAGGTCTTAGTCCTATTGGTAAAAAGGTTTCTTCGTGCCCATTATTCTGGTGTTTGTAAACTAACATGGAAGGTGCCAAAGAATGTTAGGAGGTCACAGAGGCATAAGAACAAACGTGAAGACTCAAGAAGTTCAATCACTAAGAACGCACAGATCACAGCAAGGTAGGGAAACACCACTTGACTTAGATGTGTGTGTCTAGAATGTATGTACATATGTGTATGTGTGTTTGTGTCTCTTGTTTAACCATGTATTTTGTTGGTAACTGACTCACCTACTGTATTCTCCTTGGAAAGGTATAGATTTGCACTGTAGAATATAATAGCCACCAGTAGTATG
This sequence comes from Orycteropus afer afer, assembly GCF_000298275.1. Taxonomy (NCBI): domain Eukaryota; kingdom Metazoa; phylum Chordata; class Mammalia; order Tubulidentata; family Orycteropodidae; genus Orycteropus; species Orycteropus afer. The sequence continues at coordinate 2,303,733 of NW_006921624.1, read as the reverse complement.
TGGCCATATAAATTAAAATGAAATAAAATTATAATTAGTTGATTCTTCAGTTACAGTAGACACATTTCAAGTGCCCAGTAGTCACATTATACTTGTGGCTGCTTTATTGGACAGTGCAGATCTAGACAATTTCCATTGCTGTAGAAAGGCCTACGAAACAGTGCTTACATAGATCATACCCATACCTATTGTCTTATTCATAGTGACTGTCTTGGTTCTCTAGTGCTGCCATAACAGAAATATTACAAGTGAATGGCTTTAACAAACAGGAATGTATTCTATTACTCTTTATGAGGCTAGAAGTCTGAGTTCAAAATGCCAGTTCCAGGAGCTGGGTAAAGGCTCCTCGACTTTGCACTTCAGCTGTGCCTCCTGTTGCAGGCCCACTAGAGCTGGAGGCTTTTTCTGACTCATGCAGCTGCTGGCTGCTGAGGCTGATGAACCCAAGATTGACAGGTAAAATGGCACAATCCCAGGACTGGCAGGCAACACA
>NW_006921624.1:2293531-2302725 GCF_000298275.1 Orycteropus afer afer | reverse complement strand
GTCAAACTCTTAAGCACTGTGCCACCAGGGGTCCTTGTAAAGGCCATAGAGAGCTAGAAATCTCTTGCCAGTGCATACATTTTTTTTTTTTTTTTGTAGACATGACTGTCCTAAATTGTTTATTAGGTATGAATTTTACAAAGATTACTTACACTGATAAATATTATTATTATTTATTATAAGTGGAGAGTGTTGCGCTTACTCCAAGCAGCCTGGTGAGAACCACAAATCACTAAGCTTGTGGACTGGTTTAGTGATCCACTCAGCATCAGGATTTCTTCGGAAACTTTTATGGAATGGATCAATGAGGATAACTTGAAAGAATTGGTATGTGGAATCTTCAGCACTCCAGTAAAAATCCAGAACTTTTAGGGTCTCATGGTAGGATTCAACCTGCTCCTCACCAACAGACTGAAGGCTTTGGTCAAACTGCAGCTGTTTAACACCATGATGGACAGGCTTGCCATAGTTTGCACCCTTCAGCACTGGGTATATGCAGCCACAATGACACATTCAAATCCAATAGATGGCATAACCTTGCTTGGCTTTGTATGCCAGTCTGTGCACCTTATCCAGCCTGGTGGGGTGGGGTGGAGGAGGTTGGCCCTGTGCAGTGCAGAGGCAGGTGGTACTGCCAGCAGCAGACCATCAGAAGAAAGTCCATCACGTTGGACTGCTTCTTCCTCCATAGTTCCTATATATACTTGTAAACACCCATCTTGGCTTACGTGATGGCTGTCACCAGATAGAAAGGTATTCTTATGTGTGCTTGCATTGGTATGTGTGTGCGTTTATTGCTTTTTAAATGTTCTTTGTAGCATCTATCAAGACTTTTCTCTTTGTGGCTGAGTAATATTCCATTGTACGTATGTAACATATTTTGCTTATTCATTCGTATGTTGATATGCACTGTTTCCACCTTTTGGCCACAACCTGGATGAAACTTGAAAACATTATACTGAGTGAAACAAGTAAGTCATAAATACTGTGTGATTGAACTTATAAGAAATTTCTAGGATAGGAAAATGTATAAAGAACAAAGTTTATTAGTGGTTACCAGAGGTGGAAAGGAGGGGAAAAGGGAAGTCATTGCTTAGGGGGCACTGAATTTCTGTCGAAGGTGATAAAAAAAAAAAAAATAGTGGTAATGGCTGCACATCACAATGAACATAATCAACCACAGAACTGTATGTGTGGAAAATGCTGAAATGAAAAATGTTTTATTTTATGTATATACATAGATAGATAGATAGATACACACACACACACACACACATACATATACATACCAAGAGCTCTGGTGGCATAGTGTCTAAGGCACTTGACTGCTAACCAGAAGGCTAGCAGTTCAAACCCACTAGCCACTCCTCAGAAGGAATATTGGGTAATCTACTTCCATAGTGATACAGCCTCAGAAACCCAAGGAGGGGTCACTATGAATCGGGACTGACTCGACGGCATTGAGTGTGGCTTTTGTTTATATATATATATACCACAATTTAAAAGCAGCTTATTTGTAAAATGGTACATCAACTGTGGAAAACAGTATGGCACTTCCTTAAAAAGTTGGAAATAGAAATACCATTGGATCCAGCAATCCCACTACTAGGAAAATATCCTAAAGAGGTGAGACCTGGGATATGAATAAATATAAGCATACTCATGTTAATTGCAGCACTCACTATTCACAATAGCAAAGAGATGGAAACAACCAACAGATGAATGAATAACCAAACCATGGTACATATACACAATAGAATATTATACAACATTAAAGAATAATGGAGAATCAGTGACTCATTGTGTAACGTGGATGAACTTGGAGGACATTATGCTGAGTGAAATAAGTCAATCACAGAAGGACAGATATTGTGTGAGTTCATTATTATAAAAAGTCAAGGAAAGGTTTACATAGGGAAGGAAATTTTAATTATTGGTTACCAGGGATAGATAGGGAAGGGAGGGAAAATTGCTGACTAGTTAAGAGACATGTGTTAATCTGGGTGAAAGGAAAGGCAATATAACAACAGTGTATGACCAGCACAATATCGCTAAGGAAGAGGAAGACACAGAGAGGCACCCATGAGGTATAGACAACAAGGGTAAATGCTATTACGTACACAATACTGCATTATCAATAATAACAAACACTAATATGTGGGTGGTAACCAAGCAAGAAGATCAGGTATAGGTAGGCAAACTGGAATATATCCATGACTATAAGGAAGGTTGGGCAATACTACTTCTGTAGTGATACTGCCTCGGAAACCCAAGGAGGGGTCGCTATGAGTCGGGTTTGACTCGACGGCACATAACAACAACAACAACAATACATAAGTTTAGCAGATGATAGTCCTACTTATGTATTTGTATATGTGTTATAAAAATGTCCATATACATTAAAGAGCTAACAAGGGATAATGTTAGGATAACTTCTTAGCCACAACCAAGTATCTTGAAGGAATAAATTGCTGGGCCTGCAGGCTCGAGACTATGGTCACAGGGTCCATCAATCTCAATTGGCACAACATAGGACACAAGAACATTGTTCTACGTATTACTTTGATGGGTAGTGACTAGGGTCTACAACAACTGGTTCCTCCTTGTCTGGCACAAAGGAAAGTGAAGAAAATCAAAGACATATAGAAACAATTAGTCCACAAGACTACAAAACCCTGAGACCAGAAGAACTAGATGCCCAGCTAGGTGCCCAACTATCAATGCCAACCACTTGAAAAGGGATCAACATTGGAGATCCTGGACAGTGCCTAAGGCATTTGACTGCTAACCAGAAGGCTGTTGGTTCAAACCCACCAGCCACTCCTCAGAAGGAAGATGGGACAATCTACTTCTGTAGAGATACTGCCTCAGAAACCCAAGGAGGGATCACTGTGAGTTGGATCCAACTTGATGACATTGAGTTTGGTTTGGGTTTTTTTTTTTTTGGATAGAGTGGGAGAAAAAAATGTGGAACAAAATTTAAAAATATGGAAAAGACCAGGATTGTTGGTTGGATAGAGACTAGTGAAACCCCATGACTGTCACCCTGAGTCACCCTTCACACCTGGAATTGGACTCACTCCCATGGCTCAGCTCTCAGTCAAACAATAGGCAGGTCTACAAGCTGACAACTACACCAGGGAGATGCTCTCCTTAAATGCTCAACCAAGGAAAATCAATAGGGCAGCATTCACACAGAGCGAGAGCTGAGCAGGCAGAATGGCTTAGGTAAGGACACAGGGAAGTGGTAACCACAGGGAGGAGGGAGCAGGAAAACTGTTACATTGTAGGTATTGTAATAAATGTCACAGAGCAAAATGTCACATGAATCTGCTTTGTAAAATTGTGCTCAAATTAGAAAAAAAAAGTTTTTGTGTGTGTTACGTGTGACAGCATTTGATTCTCAGTGTGTGTAATGAAGTGTGTGTGTGTGTGTGTATGCAGTTTGTGAAATGTCTGGGTGGCTGAGTGTGGTATTTGTGTTTTTTGAGTTGTGTGTGATAGTGTTACATTTAAGAATAGAAATTGGTGTGAAATCTTACAAGCCTCTACACTTTTCAGTTAGGATGAGTATAGGTCATAAATGGCTAAAAATCAGTACTTTGGGCTTGTTTGTTTCTGTGACACTGTGTGTGACTCTATGAGTGTGTTTTTGTGATATTACACTCACATTCTGATTCTCGTCACCTCAAATGACTATAGAACAGAGCAAGCTAAAAGTGTGCCATAGCTATATATGCGTGCACTTGGTCCTGTGAAACAGACTCACAGCCTGACTCTTCCTTTGTCTCAGCTTTAGACAGAAACAGGAAGCTTGAAGCACAATCCTCTTTATACTAAGTCAGTGGAAATTTACTCATGTCATTTGAAGGCTCCTGGAGTTCCCTGGGTCTTCATCGACCTACAACAATTCCCAGATTTCTACTTTTTTTTTTTAACTAGATTCTACTAAATTGACTAGATTCTGTTTTGGAACCTAGTAAAAGCACTGAATTTTGATATAACTTCTCAGTCCTAGAGCTTCTAGGCAAATTCTCACATTACTCACTCCTTATGTATGCTCTTAACACAGATGTTCTGAAGCAATAGAAACGGATGGGGAAAGAGAGAGACAAAGTCAAATACGAAGAAGGATATTTATTGGTAAATTTATTAAAATGTAGGAAAGTTGAGGGCTGTGGGTGTATTAATTCACAAGACCATAGGATAGGTCTGCACAGCTCCCCTGAATGTGGGAGAGACCATAGAGTATACAGATTTCAGGAAGCTACTTGATTTTGATTGACAACCTCCTCATATTTTTGTTATGAGGAGTATGATGTTGGTTACACACTCTACCAAAATAGTAAGAGTTAATGCTTTGAGCTCTTACTCTGTACAGGGCATGGTCTAAGCATATTAAATGTACTAGTTCATTTAATCCTTCCAAAAATGCTGTGTGTGTATGTGTGTAAGAGAGAGTAAGCATTTGGGATAATTTCATACAACTAATAAACTGTAAAGACAGAAAGCAGATGTAGGTACACAGCAGTCTGGTTGAAGAACCACCCTCTAAATCAGTAGATTTAGAGGCTGTTCACTAGAATGTGAGCTTCCAGAAGGAGGGAACTCTGTCTTATATACTACTCTTTCCTTGGTGGCTATCATAGTGTCTCTCACATGTTTGGAAAAAATGAATGAATTATCCCTGGTTTCCATGGAAGGGTCTGATGTCTTCCTACGACCATTCTGAATGAAGCACTAATATTTGAGTGAAATTCAGAGATTCATTTGAAGACTGACACAGCCACTTGGAGAAACTATGTGACTACACGGTAATGACTGTGCTCAGCATTTCTCAGTTCCTGACATTCGCCATCTCGTTCCATTCCCATATACAGAAGAGCAGCATGAGATGGCAGAACCGGAGCACTGTGTCTGAATTCCTCCTCCTGGGGCTCCCCGTCCGGCCGGAGCAGCAGGGCATGTTCTTCGCCCTGTTCCTGGGCATGTACTTGACCACGGTGCTGGGGAACCTGCTCATCATCCTGCTCATCAGGCTGGACCCTCGCCTCCACACCCCCATGTACTTCTTCCTCAGCCACTTGGCCTTCACTGACATTTCCTTTTCATCTGTCACCATCCCAAAGATGCTGATGAATATGCAAACTCAACACCCATCCATCTCTTATCCAGAGTGTATTTCACAGACGTATTTTTACATATTTTTTGGTTGTGTTGATAATCTCCTTCTTGCAGTGATGGCATATGACAGGTATGTGGCCATCTGTCACCCTCTACGCTACACCATCATCATGAGGAAGGAGCTGTGTGTCCTGCTGGTGGCTGGCTCTTGGATGCTCTCCTGTGGCAGTGCCCTCTTGCATACTCTACTTCTGGCCCAGCTGTCTTTCTGTGCTGACAACACCATCTCTCACTTTTTCTGTAGTCTCCCTATCTTACTCAAGCTTTCCTGTTCAAACACTTCTCTCAATGAGATGGTCATATACACTGCAGGGGCTGTGGTTGTCATCTGTCCATTCAGTGGCATCCTGGTCTCTTATGGCTCCATTGGAGCTTCTATCTTGAAGGTTCCTTCCACCAGAGGTATCGACAAAGCTTTGTCCACCTGTGGCTCCCACCTGTCTGTTGTGTCTCTATTTTATGGAACAATTGTGGCACTGTACTTCTCCCCCTCATCAAGCAACTCCAATGAGAAAGACATGATTGCCTCACTAATGTATACCATAGTGACCCCCATGTTGAACCCCTTCATCTATAGCCTAAGGAACAGAGACATGAAATTGGCTCTAGGGATATTTTTTCAAAAGCAATATCCTTTTCTCCAAGTGAAAGTCACCTGATGATGTTCTTACTTCATCCACTGACCCTGTCAGGGATGGCTTTTTGAAAAACTTTGTCTTGACCACCCTTGTCTATAGCACACTCCCAACTACCCTTTGAATGGGAAACTATGATTTTGTGCTTAATTCCTTTCACTTTAGTTATAGATGTTGCCATTTATTCTTCTACAACCCTACATATGACATTGCCAGCAGCACACAGTCATCTTTGTAATCTTTAAAACATTAATGTTCTTATTGGGTGTGTGATTGGTTGTTCTGAATAGGTCACTTAATTACCTTATCTTCCTGAGGAGATATGAAAGGCTTGCTAAGGTAACAAAACATATACCAATCATCTCTTTCAAAATGAAAACATGACACCAGGATTATGTCTCCTCTTTAAATAGAAAACCAGTTTTACTATCTGGATGTTTTAGGCTAAGATTAGAGGTATAAAGTGTGATTATATTTCAGACTAAGTTGTATCTTCTCACACCCTGAGTTTCTCACACCCGGGTAGTAAATGGTAAGGATACTCAAATGTGATATGACATAATCAAATGAATATTTGGGTCTTAAGTGGAGTCTGTTTAAGTATGTTTTGATTGCTAAAAACCCCACAACTCTTCAATAATAGGTAGTATGCTTTTAATGACAATGTACAGTTTCTATTGCTTAAAATAAATGAATAGCATTAAGTTCCTTAGTTTCTCTTTCTTATCACTTGTTTTCCAGAGCTACACACATTTGGTAAAGTTCCTAATATAAATTCCAGTAAAACTCAGAATGCTTTCCTTCTCAATGCAGTAGCTAGTTAACAAAGTTCTTTTGATGGTTTTCTTAAACTCTAATAAACTTGAATTTGATTGTACCTGTGACAAGAAATAGCAGGGTACAGATTAGTCAGTCCAATCACCAAAGTTCCCAACATAAGAAGAAAAATGTGTTTTGTAAGCTGGATTTTTGTGGTGACAACAACCTGTATCTACTCAATTAATTAATGCTATTCTAGGAAAATGAAAGTCTTCTCTCGCATCCAAATGACAGCTCCCACACATGATAGGGAAAACCTAAATGTATGCCTTTGAAATTCATGCACACAAAAATCTTTATTTCATGGCTACTATGTTCCAGGCAATTTTCTAGGTTCTAGGAATAAAAGTTAAAAAAAAAAAAAAAAAAGAAAGAAAAAAAGACACAAAGTCAGTCTCCATGGAGAGCTTACATTCCAGTACTCCTGATTTCCCTTATGCTTCTTTTCTCCCCATCAATTTTTAACCTTCGAACACACCATCAAGTTTATTTATTTGTTTCATTTGCTTTTATTTCTCTTTACTGGAATGTAAGCTCCACAAGGAGAAGAGTGTTTAGTAAATAAAGTAAATAAGTCAGTTCTAACTTTTGCTAATAGGTGAAAACTGCTATGAAGAAAGGAGCATCAGCAAGAGAGCAATAGTGCTGGGACTGGGGTTTGTAATTTTAAATTGCATGGTCCAGGTAGAGCTCATTGGAAGGGTGATACGTGAGCAAAGACTTGGATGAGGACAGGTAAGTGAGCCACGGGGATATGGGGAATAAATGGAAAGCAGAAATATTGTTTGCATTTAACTGGAAACCATTGGAAAATTGTAAAGAGGTGTAGGAATGTGAGCAATGGACAGGTATTTGGGCTGGTGGTTGAGATGATATTGGTAAAATATTATAATATACATAATATTATCAGAAACAATTGTATGATAACTCTGTTACTGATAAAGAAATCCTCTTTCAAGAAGTGAAATAACATACCTTAAATGCCAAGCTCTTCTTAATTAAAAAGGAAGAGGAAGCTTATCCTTGATAGAAGCAGAGATTTTTTTAAATAAATAAAAAGGAATAAAGAATGGTGACTCTAGCAGTTATTGGGGGTGTGGCCATAGGCTGCTTCCTTAACACTTCTGAACATTCATGAAAACACACACACACATAAAAATTCTTACATTATGCTTGGCATATAATAGAGAATATACTTAATACATGTCAAGTATATTAAGATTGATTTTGGGAAATACTCATGCAAATCAGGTCATGTAAATTCTAGTAAGTATCACCAATTCTATGGCACCTACCAATTTACCAACTCTCAGGTCTCAGGTCAAGTGCTCAGGCACCTCACTGGATACAAATATCCAGATCTGAGCCAATTGGATTCACTGGAAATAGGTACGGAGAAATAGAAAATAGTGGACATGGGTGAAATATAACTTATTTCAAATGAAATCAAATGCATCAAATTAAAGTCCTTCATGAAATTAACCACAGAGGCTAGATTCTGGGTCTATACACCTTCCTCAAGACAAGGAGAGCCCACGTCAGCTAACACAGCCTTTATAGTCACCTGATCTTTTCTAATGCCCACTTCACATTTCTGATATATTGGATGTCTAACAATGAAAGCAGGATTTATCTGGATACTTACACTGCATAACCATGCTAGTAATATTTCTTTGCCCCTACTATATGACGAACTCTATTGTAGTATCATAACTCACATTGAATCATCTAATTCTTCTTTAAACTCTATGTGCAGGCATTATTATTTCATAGAGGTAGAAAAGGGGGCTAGGAGAGAGTGAGTTGCTGAGATCAACTAGAAAGTGGTGGAGCCAGAACCTGCAAGACGTCTCACTGCAGATACACTACTCTGAATCAGTAATTGAAGAGGCTGCTCACTAGAATGTGAGCTCCCTGTGGGAGGGATTTTTTTGCTGTCTTGTTTTCTCCAGGAAAAAGCATGGTGTCTGACACATAGTTGAATAAGTAAATGAATTTCCCTTCATTTATATTGAAGGGATTTTGTTGGCCATTGGAGATTGGATGGTTCCTTGTGGCTCCATTGGATTAGGGTGGCATTCAAGTGACAGCAGTTGAGTGATATCCTAATGAATTCCTCAGTAGAGAGTAAATCACCCTACTGTGATTGCCATTATGAGTATTTATCATCTGGAACATTCTCAATATTGCTTCATTTCAAGCAGAGAGAAGAACAGCGTAGATGGGAGAACCAGATCGCCATGTCTGAATTCCTCATCCTGGGGCTATTATTCAGCTGAGGATGTTCTCTGCCCTGTTCCTGGGCATGTACCACACCACAGTGCTGGGGAGCTTGTTCATTTGTTCATCACCCTGCTCATCAGGCTGGGTTCTCACATCCACACTCCGATGTTCTTCATCTTCAATCACTTGGCTATCACTGAGTCTTCTTTTCATCTGTCATTGGACCAAAGATGCTGATAAACATGCATACTTAAGATCAATCTATCTCTTATGCAGGATGTGTAGCACAGATTATATATATATATATATATATATATATATATATATATATAT
>NW_006921624.1:2276165-2293431 GCF_000298275.1 Orycteropus afer afer | reverse complement strand
AATTTTTTGGTTGTATTGATAACTTTCTTGCAGCGATGACATGATATGATAGGTACGTGGCCATCTGTCACCCTCTATACTACATCACCATCATAAGGGAGAAGTTGTGTATATTTCTGTTGGCAGGATCCTGTCTCATAACCTCCTCCTGGCTCAACTATCCTTCTGTGCTGTCAACATCGCCACCCCCTTCTTTTACCTTGCTTTCCTGCTCAAACTGTCCAACTCAGACACTTCCTTCCATGAGCTGGTTATCTTTGGTATTGAGGGATTGGTCATCCTCTTGTCATTTATTGGTGTTTTAGTCTCTTATGGCCACACTAGGGCCACCATCCTGAACTTTACCTTTATCAAGGGGATCCGTAAAGCATTTTCCCTTTATGGCTTCCAGCTTTCTGTGGTTTTTCTATTCTATGGGACAATTTTGATATAGTGCTTTTTCCCATCAATGAGCAACTCCAATGACAAGCCATAATTGCCTCAATAATGTACATAATGGTCACCCCATGTTGAATCCCTTTATCTGCAGCCTGAGGAAAAGAGACATGAAAGGGGCCATGGGAAAACTTCTCAGAAGGGAGATATTTTTACCCAACTAAGAATCCTTTATTCTTGTTCTTATCTTACCCATTGGCTCTGTCAAAGAGGTCTCCTTGAACGATATGTAGTTAGGTGACCAATCTTGGTTTTTCCACCCTAACCACTCTCTTTTAAAAGTCTCCCCTGTTTGGTTTCCTTATACTCCTTGGGAGAAGATACATTAGAAGTGTGAAATTAATTACAGAAGTTACCTTTTCATGTTTTAAATTCTCAACTCCCAAGTTGAATAAGATTGTTGTTGTTGTTAGGTGCTTTTGAATTGGTTCCGGTCAGTAGCAACTCAATGTACAACAGAATGAAACACTGCCCAGTTGTGCACCATCTTCACAATCTTTGTTTGAGCCCATCATTGCAGTCACTGTTTCAATCCATCTCCTTAAGTGTCTTTCCCTTTTTCACTGACCCTCTACTTTACCAAGCATGATATCTTCTCTTCTCATAACATGACCAAAGTGCATGAGATGAAGTCTAGCCATTCTTGCTTCTAAGGAACATTCTGGATCTACTTCTTCCAAGACAGATTCATTCATTATTCTGGCTGTCCATGGTATTTTCAGTATTCTTCACAAATACCCTAATTCAAATGCGTGTAATAGAGAATATACTTAATAAATGCCAAGTGTATTGACATTTGGCCACAGTCAGTGGCCAACATCCTTGGCTGTAGATGCTTGAGGTGGCAAGATGTTCTCCTGCTGTGTTCTGACCTCCTCAAGCTTTAGCCTCAGGAAGCCCCACAGTGAGACATGAGATCCTATTCAGTTGCTGCAGAAATTGGTTCAATCCTCACCTCCAAAGCCTCAGGCCACTTTCAAGGAGGAACCCAAAGGTAACACAGAACAGCCCAGGGAAGTCCACTCTAGGCAGGCCACCACTGTAATCCTGACTGGACAGGCTCACAACCACTCCCTCAGGCCACACCAGCCACCAGGCCAGAAAACTGGAAGTCTAGAAGGTCCTTGAGTCTCTGCAGCACATACCAACAAGGTAGGTAGCTTTTAACTAAACAGCCCATTAGCAGTCTCTAATACTTATTCTCGGGAGCTCTGGTAGTGTAGTGCCTAAGGCACTTCACTGCTAACCAGAAGGCTGGCGGTTCAAACCCACCAGCCACTCCTCGGAAGGAAGATGGGGCAATCTACTTCCATAGTGATACTGCCTTGGAAACCCAAGGAGGGGTCGCTATGAGTCAGGTCTGACTCGAGGGCACATAACAACAACAACAACACTTATTCTCATCAATGTTCTCAGTTTGGGATGGAATCAGATCAGATTCTATAGATTTAGGATTTTTGTTTTTTAATGTTGTAAAAATATAGATGATAAAACATTTGTAAATTAACATTTTTAACGTGCACAATCCAGTGACACAAATGATGCCAATCATGTTGTACAACCATCACCAATATCCATTGCCGAAATTTCCATCACCCTAAAGAGAAACTCAAAACTTCCTAAACAGCGATTCCCCTTTTGCCTCTCCCTCCTTCCCCAGGTAATCACTATTAAACTAATAGTTTATATGTTTGCCTCTTCTAAGTATTTCATATTGGCAAAAGCATACAATATTTGTCCTTTTGGGACTGATTTATTCCACTAAGCATAATGTTCTCAAGGTTCATTCATGTTGTGGCATGTATGAGGACTTCATTTCTCTTTAAGGCTGAGTAATATCCCGTCTTCAGAGCACTTTAATGATGGTTTGGTATTTTTCCTTCCACACCCACAGAATCTTTCTTCCTTTGTACTTTTCCATCATTTGTTTTTGCCAGTAGTTGTTAATTAAGAACACTTGAATTTTTAAGGTTAGAGTATATAATTTGATTAGTTATGATGATTATAGAAAAAACAGATCTGAATATTTCAATTTTTACCAGATGATTTGAAAAAAGGCTGAAAATGACTGATTTGTTAACAAGTGAATAATGAGCGCATAGTATTAATCTTCTACCTGGCATTGAAGATGTGGAACCAGAGAGGAATGGAATCAAATTGGTATCAAGTTTGTGATGGATTTAGTAGAAAGCATCTCTTCCAGGGGTTTTTCTGTGATATTGTGACAAACCTGCAGCAGCAGAATGCCGACTCTACAGATTAGGGGCAGGAAACAAAGATTTCTGAAAATACCCAACTCTCCAATGTTCAACTGTGATGATGCAATATCAGCCTGCTCACTCTTTGTTCAGGTAGCAGAAATGTTAGATAATGCTTGTTACTGGTGTTCTTGAAAGAGCATGGGGTTCAGAAACAAGCAATCTGGGGTTAACACTCTTAACCTCCAGCTGAGTTATTTCCAATATAAACTGAAGACGCAAAAATCTCCATGAATCACGAAATGCCTAGTAGAGAGAGGCTTTGTGGTCATCATTATTCCTCCAAGGGTAAACTCTCGATTGCCTGCTATCAACAAACAGTTCTTCCCCCAAGGGAAGCCAAAGGCAAATTAAGCAATTATTTGCTGTTAGTCTCTAATTTGGAGTTTGGGGTTAGGGGACCTTCCCTCCAAAGTCTTCTCTGTGTTTTGTAAGATAGAACCTCAGCCAATGCTCAGGAGTTGTGGATAAGAACGTGTGGATATATCTACCTGCTCTGGTTGTGAACTGGTAACTCTTCTTCCTCTTTCGGGGCATCTTTGACTTAAAGACTATACTTGCTTCATAGGATTCTGGGTTCTAGAGAGAAATGAAGGAACCATCTCAGATTTTATAGATGAAGGTATCTGTGTTTATCACCTAAGGGGCCAGGTGAGAGCAGGAGTATACTTTACTTTCTTCATACTGTATCAGTGGTATGGAATCATTTGGTATGATGGTGTGTGTGTGTGTGTGTGTGTGTGGTTTCTAGTGTGTGATACTGATTCCTAGCATGATCTATCCCTCCTCAAACTAGCCTCATGGAGAGTAGTTTAATTGGAACTGATAATCTATCCAAATTTTGAGAAGATAGGGCAAACACATAATTTTCTCACATTTATCTTTCATTCTCCACTGAATCATGTTGGTTTTTCCTCCAAATTTTATCCCAGAGTTCTTCAATTGTATTCATCTCTATTGCCATAATCCACTTGAAAGTAGATCATATTTTGTACCTGAACTGCTGCAACAGTCCCCTCTCCTATTCCTTCTGATCTTTTTGCCTTACTATGTAATATGTTCACCCTGTAGCCAGCACAATATTTAAAATTTTTTAATCACTTCTTTACATAAAGCTTTTCTTGTGGGTGTTTTATTGTTCTGAGAATAAAATTGAAATTTTTATCATGGAAGAAAAGGTCTTACATAATCTGACTCTTAGATAATTCTCCAACCTCATATCCATCTTTTGCTAACCAAGCTCCTGTATTATTATTATTCTTTAAACACCTTGAGCTCTTCTCAGTCTTATACTTGTTATCCATTCTAAATAGAATGGCCATTTCTAGAATGTTCACATGGCAATCTCTTTCTTGTTATTTATGACTCATTTCAAAGAACCCATTGGAACAAGCTTCTTCACCATCTTGTTGTTGTTGTTATTTGCCATCGAGTCGGCCCTGACTCATAGCAACCTCTCCTTGGGTTTCCGAGGCAATATCACTACGGAAGTAGGAATGCCCAACCTTCCTTCTGAGGAGTGGCTGGTGGGTTTGAACCGCCAGCCTTCTGGTTAGCAGTCAAGTGCCTTAGGCACTATGCTACCAGAGCTCCTATCTTAGCCTCCTGTAATTTGACAATATATATTAAAATGGTAAATGCACATATCTTGCCATTCCATTACTAGGAATTTATGCTATATTTCCCCATCACAAATTAACAATGAACAATGCTATCATTTGTAATATGTTTGGAAATAGGAAAAAAATAGAAATAATATAAATGCCCATCAGTCAATTAATTTGCATATTTATTGTACTAAGCTGGCTATTAACATGTTATTGATATAAAAACTTAATATGTGATTCTCCTCAGATAAAAATATCAAGTTAATAGGATTTTTTTCTTGATGTAAAAATAGAGTTAACGTAGCGGGGATCAGTGCAGGAAACCCTGGATAGAATGGGAGACCAAAGTGGAACAAAACTCAAAATCATTGGGGTGGGGGAAGGTTTGCTGGTCTGATAGAGCCTGGTAAGAACCCTGAGACTATGGCCCCTAGTTATCCTTCAGGTCTGGAACTGTACTCACTTCTGTGGCTGGAAGTCAAACAATAGACAGGCATATTGGGTGAACATTTACATCAGGTAGGTACATTCTTGGGAGCAATCAATCAATCAGTCATGGGACAACAGAAGGGCAGTGTTTGCACAGGAAGACAGCTCAGAGCATGAGACTGCACAGGAAGGAAGGACATAGGGAGGAGGTAACTATGAGGAGGAAGTGGGAAGAGAGCTGTTACACTGTAGGGAATTGCAGTCAATGTCATGAAACAAAATGTGTATGAACAGCTGTATGGAAAATGAATTTGCTCTGTACACTTTCACTCAAATAACAATAATTTGAATAAATAAATAAATAAAAGTAACACAACATTTCCCAATTCATCATTTTTTCACTTGTACAATTCAATAAGACCATTACAAACAGGAATATTAAATGTAGAGGACTGAAGAACTACCAATTTTAGAGATCATGTCAGTTAAGTTGAGAGAACTTGTTGATAATGAAATCATTACTTAACCCCATAGATGACTGATGACTCCTACAGCAAGTCAACTCTCAGTGACCAGAAAATGACCTTGAGATTGATTAGTAGTCCTCATATATTCCATGAATTCTGTTTTTTAGTAGTTAGAACTATCGTGTTCTTATTTCTTATTATTTTGTAAAGGTTGACATATGCAAGTCTAAGACTAATGGACCTGAAGCAGGCAAGTCTAAGACTAATGGACCTGAATCAGAAAGAGAAAGGAATGATAGACAGTACTAGCAGAGTAGAAGAGTTACAAAAATTATAAGAAAAATATCAGGTATGAGTTACTAAAAGCTAGGGTAAGATCATGGGGAAATGATAAGGTGTTATTTGGTATAGTAGGTTTGAAAACACTTATAAAAATCTTCTTTGACAATTCCAGCATGGGCCTGGAAAAGCCAATGAATGAACTTCCTCGAGATCTGAAGACTTGAACAAGAGAACTTTCATTTGAACTGCGGAGAAAAATAAAGTAGGAACTTGGAAGAGAAATTAGATTTTTTTTCTCTCCATTCCATGAACATTTCCATAGAAAGGATGATGGAAGACTGAAAATGTTGAGGAATGAGAAAGAATTTTGTTAAGGAAGGACTGATGGCTATCCTATAAGGTATACCACTAGATCCTGTATGTTATTGACATAGATTCCTGTCCTTAATGTCCTTGCCTTGGCTAGTTACTTATGAAGTTTCTTATTATGTGTGCGAATCCAGATTTCTGGGAGATGTTGAGCAGCCCACTGAATTGTCTTATCCTATGCAACTCATGGAAAAAAAATTAACCAAAAAGTGTGAGAGAAGACTATGAAGAATAGGGCTAAAGGAGGGCAACAGACCAATTAGATTTTCCATTTCTTGTAGTCTGCATTCAGTTACTAACCAAAAGTTTGGTAGTGTGAACCCACCTAGCAATGTCTCAGAAGAAAGGACTGTGACCTGCTTCCACAAAGTCACAGCTTTGAAAAGCTCATGGGGTGTGTTCTACTCTGTGATACATGGAGGCACCATGAGTTGGAACCAACTCTCCAGCAACTGGTTTTTTGTTTGTTGAAATTTTGAAATTTAATGTTCTTTCTAAGAACCAGTTAGTTACCTAGCCTTTCACACTAATTTCTTAATCTCTAGTCTGAACCTGGTCTGATCTGATAAATCATGGTTCCTCCAAAATAGCTTTTGTAGATTTCTAGAGACTATTGCTGACTCTCATTACTGGAACAAAAAAGCATGAGATATACAAGATTTATATACTGAGTAGCCCAAATACATGTTCTCATTCTATGACCATCATAATGATTCCTTATTCCTTCACATTGCCATCTCTTTTCCTATTGACAACTAAAGAGAAGAAGAGGATGAGGAGGGATAATCAGAGCTCCTTGTCTGAATTTCTCCTCCTGGGGCTTCCCATCCGGCCGGAGCAGCAGGGCATGTTCTTCGCCCTGTTCCTGGGCATGTACTTGACCACGGTGCTGGGGAACCTGCTCATCATCCTGCTCATCAGGCTGGATCCTCGCCTCCACACCCCCATGTACTTCTTCCTCAGCCACTTGGCCCTCACTGATGTCTCTTTCTCATCAGTCACAGCCCCAAAGATGCTGATAAACATGCAGACACAGAGTCAATCCATCTCATACTCTGGGTGCATTTCCCAGGTATTTTTTTTCTTATTTTTTGGTTGTATTGACAACTTCCTTCTGACCTCAATGGCCTATGACAGATATGTGGCCATTTGTCACCCCCTCTACTACACCACTGTCATGAGTCAGAGCCTGTGTTTCCTGCTAGTAACTATGTCTTGGGTCTCATCCTTTGCCAGTGCTCTCCTGCACACTCTGCTCCTGGCCCATCTCTCTTTCTGTGGAGACAATACTCTCTCCCACTTCTTCTGTGACCTCTCTGCCTTACTTAAGCTGTCCAGCTCAGACACCACAACCAATGAACTGGTTATCCTCACTGTGGGAGGGGTGGTCATTACCCTTCCTTTCATATGCATCCTTGTCTCTTACGGCCACATTGGGGCCACAATCCTGAGAGTCCCCTCAGCCAAGGGGATTTGCAAAGCCTTGTCCACCTGTGGCTCCCACCTCTCTGTGGTGTCTCTGTATTATGGGGCAATTATTGGATTGTACTTTTTCCCCTCATCCAATAACTCCAGTGACAAGGATGTCATTGTGGCTGTATTATACACATTGGTTACTCCCATGCTAAATCCTTTTATCTATAGCCTGAGAAATCGGGACATGAAAGGAGCTCTAGGAAATATACTCAACAGAAGAACACTTTCCCCATAGTGTACTTTGAATTTAAGCAGGTGGTGTGACTTGTTTTATTTAATAAAATGTTAGCAAACTTATTTAGAATCTTGAAAAGAGCTGTGCATGGCCACTTGGTTTTTGGGAACCCAGATACTACCGTGTAAAGAAACACATTCTAGTCTAATGCAAGACCACAGGAAGAGTGGCTCCAGCTGTCCCAACAATCCTGGCCATACCAAGTGAGGTTCACAGTTGTTAGCGAGACTTTCTAGAACATTTGGCCACAGACAATTCAGCCCAATCTATTACTGCTCAGCTGATCCACAGAACTGTGAGAAAATAAAAATGATTGTTTTAACCCACTATGTTTTGGGCTGGTTTCTTTCACAAAGTTAACTGATACATTTCTTACATTTCTGCAGTATTCACAATCCTTGGTCATTGTGACAACTTCTGAGAACTCCTATGACTCTTGTATGAGGGCTTAAATTCTAAAGCATTTGGGGTTGTTGTCTACAGTGGGAACCCTAACTTCGTTTTGAGGCTTGACAAAAGTTTTAGATGCCACCTGGGTTCTTTCTGACCATTACACCGTCACTGTGGCTATGCACAGACAAGTTCCAGGACAAACCTAGGGAGGGGCAGTTTCCCTTTAGAAAGAGTATATTTGAAAGTAGATTATATTTTCACAAAGGACAAGGGAAATTACACAGAGTGTCCTTTTTTAATTTAAATTAAGGTTGGGGTCTTGATATTGTTTAGTAGCCACCTCATGGCTAAGACTTAGGCTGCATGGTCATGAGTTATAACCTATCGGGACCATTACCTAGCCAGGTAGTCAAGGCCCAGGACCAATCCTGTAACCCTTTCCTATTTTCAAATCCAAATCAGGGTCTTTACCTTGCTTCTGTAGTTCTACCTGTAAAGTGACAAATTTATCTACCACTAATCATGATTTAGGAGTTCTGGTGGCTTGGTGTCTAAGGCATGTGACTGCTAATCAGAAGGCTGGAGGTTCAAGCCCACCAGCCACTCCTCGGAAGGAAGGTTGGGCAATCCTACTTCCATAGTGATACTGCCTCGGAAACCCAAGGAGGGGTCGCTATGAGTCGGATCTGACTCGACTGGAGTGAGTTTTTTTCTTTTCTTTTTTCTTTTTTGGTTTAATCATGATTTTGTGATGATTTAAAATCATATATAATTAGCCATATGGCCATGACTTGGTGGACTCCATTCAGCTTTCTCATACTAATGGTTTCCCTCATCTAGGATGATTGTCTTTGTTTGGTTTTTGTTCTGTCCAAGGCTTAATAAAATTGTCTCTATTAAACCTGTTTGAATGTGGGGTCTCTTTTCCCCTAATAGGAGCTCTGGTGGCCTAGTGCCTAAGTCATTTGACTGCTAATCAGAAGGCTGGTAGTTCAAACCCACCACCCACTCCTCAGAAGAAAAGGTGGGCAATCTACTTCTGTAGTGATACCACCTCAGAAACCCAAGGAGGGGTCGCTATGAGTCGAATCTGAGAACTCTCTCTCTTCCTCTGAGAACAGAGGCAAACTTTGTCTACTCTCGCAAATGCCAGATGGGATAAGGTTTTCATGGCTCCAGAAGAATCTCTTAGTCAAAGACAGGTGGGAGCTGGTGGAAACAAATCCCAGTTACATTATACATTGGGTGGGCCAACCATTTCTCAGAGGTCTGAACCCCAATTCCTCTCAGTGGTAACTTATTGTTACCATACAATATATTGACTACCTACTTTTCCATGTCTTGCATCCTGTGGTGGTTAAGTTTGTGTGTCAACTTGGCTGGGCCTAGTTAAGTGGCTGGGCAGCTGAATGTAGTTATTCCCCATGGTGAGATTGGTAATTAACTCCTTGGTGCAAGCTACTGGAGCAGCTGAATAGCTGCTTTAGGGATGTGGTCTGCTTCCACATATAAGAAACACCTTTGGGAATGGTCTTTTGGGAATGGTCTCCAGCTTATGGCATGCTTGAACCCTGCATGTAGCTGTGTCATTGTTCAGCAGCCTGCTATGCTCTGCTGACCTTGGGACTTTCAATGGACTTGAATTAACGGCTTGCCTTGTGGTTTGGTAACATAGGACTGTGCCTTTTTACTTTTCAGACTTGGGCTTGTCAGTCTCAGCAGTCAGAAGCTGAATGAAGAAAAGCCTCCAGCTTCAGTGGGCCAGGAGCAGGAGGCAGAGCTGAAGCTCAAGGTTGAGGGACTTTCATCCAGCCCCTTTGAACTTGGACTTAAAGCCTCCAAACTGTAAGAAAATAAACTCCTGTTTGTTCAAGCCATCCCGTTGGTGGTATATTCTTGTCAAAGTGGTACTAGGTAACCAAAACACATCTTCACTCTCTCATTGGTTTTTCCTGGAATCATCTTTATAGTAAATGACTTGTATTCAAATACTTTCCTCAGAATTTTCTTCTGAGGGAACCCAATGTAAGACAGTAAGTACAGAAGTGATCCTAAGAAGACACTCAGGAAAGGATTCTAGTTTAGGATCACTTGCTGTCCAGAGAGCAATGGAGAGCATTGCTGGTGTTAGGTGGGATGGTGGCAACTATGGCATGCAGAAGTTGTTATAATTACTAAGATGCTCACCTGAGAAAAATTGGCTTGCTGTATTGGTAGGAGTGAAAACAGGCTTATACAATAAATAGAGCACTATAGGAGCTCTGGTGGTGTAGTGCCTAAGGCATTTGACTGCTAACCAGAAGGCTGGTGGTTCAACCCCACCAGCTGCTCCTTGGAAGGAAGATGGGGCAATCTACTTCCATAGTGATACAACCTCAGAAACCCAAGGAGGGGTCACTATGAGTTGGATCCAACTCGACAGCAGTGCATTTGGTTTTTGGTGGTTTTTTTGGTATGAAAGATATGGGGACATGGTAATTATAAGGCATTTGAGTTGACTTACTGTTGTTAAAGATCATAGATTCCTAAATGAGAAAGAAATAACAATCTCAGGTCAGTCACTTTGTAATTCAGGACAAATTGCAAAAGATAGAAAGCCCATGTAACATTTTAAAAACTCTTATTTTCTGTTTTGGAGGGAAGACTGTGATGAAGAGAAGAAACAAGATTTGATCATATGAGGTTGGCAAATACATTGTCAATGTGGTGACTAAATGCATAACCTCCCTGTGGTAGTTAAGGTTATGTGTCAACTTGGCTGAGCCTGGTTTTTGAATGGCAGGGCAGGTGGATGTAGTTATTCTGCATGATGAGATTGGTAATCACCTCCATGATGCAATCTACTGGAGCAGCTTAGTAGCTGCCTTAGGGATGTGGTCTGCTTCCAGTATATAAGGAGAACTCTTGAGAAAGGTCTCTGCAGCTTTTTGACACACTTGAACCCTGGACATAGACTAGCCTTCATTCAGAAGCCTGCTGTGCCCTGGTGGTCTTGGAACTGTCTCTGGACTTGAACTAGTGGCTTGTCATGTTGTTTGGTAATCTTGGGTTTGTCAGCCTCAGCAGCCAGCAGCTGCCTGAGTGAAGAAAGCCTCTAGCTTCAGTGGGCCAGGAGCAAGAGGCAGAAGTGAAGCCCAAGGTCAAGGGGCTTTCACCAGCCCCTCGAGCTTGGCACCTTGAGCTCAGACCTCCAGCCTTCTAAATTGTGAGAGATTAAACTCCTCTTTGTTAAGGCCATCCATTTGTGGTATTTTTCTGTTAGAGCTGTGCTAGAGGTAACCAAAACATGCTTCTGTTCTACTTCCTAGTTCATTGTGTAGTGTCTGGGGTCTTAAAAGCTTGCAAGCAACCATTCATGGTACAATTGATCTCTATTTGCCTGGAAGTAGGAGAGTCAGGAATAGGAGGAAGAAATGGAATGTGTGTCTAAATGCCTCCATGAACAACTCTGTCCTTTTGCCATGAGACTAGAAGAACTAGAAGTGCCTAACTACCATTACTGAACATTTTGATCAAAGATCCTATCGAAGAACCTTGATCAACAGAGGGGAAATACAGAATAGAATTTCAAATTCTCGTGGACTCCAGACATTCTGGAGCCATGGAAGTTAGACTAATCCCTAAAACTATTGTCCTGAGATACTCTTTAAATCTTAAACTAAAATATTCCCTGAGTCTTCTTAAAACCAAACAATAGTTTATTTAACCAGTAAAGAATGTCTGCCTTGAGCATTGTGCTCTTTTAAGAACTATCTATTTGGAATAAAACTGATAATAGTAACTGAAAGATTAGGTAGGGGATTTAGGGGCAGTGGGTTTATGTGAACGGGGAGGAACAACTCAGAAAAGGAAGGTAATAATAGTTGCACAACTCGAAGAATATAATCAATGTCACTGAACTGCACATGCAGAAGTTGTTGGATTGGCATACATTCTACTGTGTGTATTCTCAATAACAAAATTAAAATAAGATAAATTATTAAAATAAGAATATATAAATATCTCCTACAACATGTTACTAAGACACTCAATAAGATAAGGAACAAAAGACTTAAACAGATATTTTGAAAAAGAAGATAATCAATAAGTGCATGAGTAAGTGTCCAACATCCTTAATCAACATAGAAATGCAAAATAAAATCAAAATTAGGTACTACCACACACTTTGTATGATGTCAAAATGAAAGAGAATGATAACACCAATGGTTGGTACAAAGGTGGAGTTCTTGAAATAGTGTGGGGTTCAGACACAAAAGACCTGAGTTAACACATTCAACCTCCAGCTTGGTTTATGATGGATTCCTTTAATCACATCTCCCAAATGTTAACTGAGAATGCAAAAAGCTTTGCAAATCACCAAATTCCTAGTAAATGCTTTGTGGCTATTATCATTATTCCTCCAAGGGTGAAACTTTACTGAGTACTATCAACAAAGAATTCTTCCCCCAAGGGAAAATTAAGCAATTATTTGTTTCTTGCCTCTAATTTGAAGCTTGGGAGTCTATCCACTGGGGTTGTCTCTGTGGTTTATAAAGTTAGATCCTATATGCACTGCTCAGGAGCTGTGAATAAGAGTGTCTGAATATATGTATCTTGTTTGGTTGTGAACAATAATTCTCCCTGCTGCAATGTATCTTTAATACTCTTAGAGACTCCATCTACTCTATTGGACTCTGGGTCTTCTCAAGAGAATAGAAGAACCATCACATGCCTTGTAGCTGAAGGTATCTGTGTTCATCACCTAAGTGACCATGTTAGAGCAACAGTGGAATTTAGGTTCATTCATATGATTGTGTTTGTGTGCATTAGTTCAGTGTGTGCAAGTGACTGCTAGGGGGATTCTACTCCTTCTCAAACAAGAGTAAGACAGCTCCATGTAGAGTAATTTTTCTGGAACTAATAATTTGTCCACAGTTTTAGAGGACAGGGTAAACACCAAATATCCTCCTATTTATCTTTCATCTCCCATTGAGTTGTGCAGGTTTTTCTCCAAATTTTATCCCAAATCTCTTCAATTATCTCTATCCATTCTGCTACAATCCAGATATACGCGGCCATTAATCTGTACCTGAGCCACTGCAATAACCTTCTACTAAGATCCTGCTGACACTCTTACCTTCCTTCCTATACTCTGCTCTCCACCTACTATCCAGCAGATATTTAAAATTGTAAAACTACTCATTTGATTAATCTTTTTTAAAATTTATTTTTCAATTTTTATTTTTGCAGTGTTTCCTCCCCATCCTTCCTCTCCCACCCCTGGTCATTTGATTAACCTTTTTTGTTGGTGTTTTACTGCTCTGAAAATAGAACTGAAAATTGATCATTGAATTGCTATTATGGCAGAATAGGTATTACATAATCTGCCTCATTGATAATTCTCCAAACTCATATCCTTAACCTGCCCACTATGCTCCTGCATTGTCTCTGTTTCTCAAATGTGTTAGCCCTTTCCTAGTTCAGTTTCTTACACTTGCCTAGATTGCCTGTTTCCAGAATCTTCGCATTGCATGATATTTCTAATTATTCAGAACTTATTTTAAAGAGACGTACTCACCACTTCAGCTTCTTTTGAATTGATTTTAATTTAACAATATCTATTCATACCTTCATAGGGAGATCTGGTGACACAATGGGTAAGGCATTTGGTTGCTAACCAGAAGGATGGGGGTTCAAACCCATCAGCTGCTCTGTAGGAGGAAGATAAGGCAATCTACTTCCATAAAGATTTAAGCCTTGGAAACCCTGTGGGGGTCACTATGAGTCAGAAATGACTCAGTGGCAGTGGGTTGGGTTTAGTTTATTCATACCTTAGGAGCCCTAGTGGCACAATGGTTTAGTGCTCACTTGCTAACTGAAAGGTCAGCAGTTTGAAACCACCAGCCTCTCTATGAGAGAAAGATGTGAAAATCTGCTTCTGTAATGATTACTCCCTTGAAAATCCTATGGGGCAGTTCTACTCTGTACTATAGGGTAGTTATGAGTTGGAATCCACTTAATGCAACAGGTTTTAGATTCATAGCCTATAATTCCATTTTTAACAAAGTATTCTATAGATATATTTCTCATGTGCAAAATGACATATGAACCATGTTATTCATTGTAATATTCCTGGAAATAGGAAAACATTAGAAACTATCTAAATGTCAACCAGATAGGTAAGGAGGGGAGCACCCAGGCAGGAAGTGGGAGCTAGTTGGGAACCGCTAGGGGAGAGGAACTCGTCTGTCAGTTTGTTATGCTGTGGTGGCTTGTGTGTTTCTGTGAGGCTGGAGGCTGTGCCACTGGTGTTTCAAATGCCAGCAGGGTTGTCCATGGTGGATGGGTTTCCACAGATCTTCCAGACTGAGATAGACTCAAAAAAAGGAAGAGGCCATCCACTTCTCAAAGAATTGGTCAGTGAAAACCTTATGAATAGCAATGAAACACTGTCTGATATATAACTGGACAACTTTATGAACAGCCCTGAAACATTGTCTGATATAGTGCCAGAAGAGGAGACCCTCAGGTTGGAAGGCACTCAAAATATGACTGGAAAAGAGCTTCCTCATCAGAGTAGAGCTGACTTAATGATATAGATAAAGTAGAGCTTTCAGGACCTCTATTTGCTGATGTGGCATGACTCAAAATGAGAAGAAACAGCTGCAAACATCCATTAATAATCAGAACATGGAATGTACAAAGTATGAATCTAGGAAAATTAAAAGTTATCAAAAATGAAATGGAACACATAAAGATCGATATCTTAGGCATCAGTGAGCTGAAATGCACTGGTTTTGGTGGTTTTGAATCAGACAACCATACAATTTACTATCCTGGGAATGACAAATTGAAGAGGAATGGCATGGCATTCATGGTCACAAAGAATGTTTCAAGATCTATCCTGAAGTACAATGCTGTCAGTGATAAGATAATATTCATAAACCCACAAGGAAGGCCAGTTAATACTACTATTATTCAAATTTATGCACCAACCACCAAAGTCAAAGATGAGGAAATTGAAGATTATTATCAATTTCTGCTGTCTAAAATTGATCAAACATACAATCAAGATGTGCTGATTATCACTGGTGATTAGAATTCAAAAGTTGGAAACAAAGAAGAATCACCAGTAGTTGGAAAATTTGGCCTCAGTGATAGAAATAATGCTGGAGATAACATGATGGAATTTTGCAAGACCAACAACTTATTCATTGCAAATACCTTTTTTCAACAACACAGACTGTGGCTATACTCATGGACTTCACCAGATGGTATACACAGGAATCAGACTGACTACATCTGTGGCAGAGGTGATAGAGAAGCTCGATATCTTCAGCCAAAACAAGGTCAGGAGCTGATTGTGGAATAGATCATCAGCTGCTTATATGCAAGTTCAAGTTGAAGTTGAAGACAATTAAAACAAGTTCCTGAGAGCCAAAATATGACCTTGAATATATCCCTCCTGAATTTGGAAACTATCTAAGGAATAGATTTACTGCATTGAACACCAATTGTGGGATGACACCAAGAACATCATCCTGGAAGAAACCAAAAGGTCATTAAGAAGACAAGGAAGGAAGAATAGATCAAAATGGATGTCAGAAGAGACTCTGAAACATGCCCTTGAACAAAGAGTAGCTAAAGCAAATGGAAGAAATGACAAGATAAAAGAGCTGAACAGAAGATTTCAAAGAGCAGCTCAAGAAGACAAAGTCAATTACTATAATGAAGTGTGCAAAGACATGGAGTTAGAAAACCAAAAGGGAAGAACATGCTCGGCATTTCTCAAGCTGAAAGAATGGAAGTAAAAATTTAAGCCTCAAGTCGTGATATTGAAATATTCTATGGGCAATATATTGAATGATCCAGGAAGCATCAAAAGAAGATGGAAGGAATACATAGAGTTGCTGTACCAAAAAGAATTGGTCAATGTTCATCTATTTCAGGAGGCAGCATATGATCAAGAACCAATGATACTGAAAGAAGAAGTTGAGGCTGCACTGAAGGCAGTGACGAAAAACAAGGCTCCAGGAATTGACAACCCATTGAGATGTTTCAACAAACTAATGCTGCACTGAAAGCACTCACTTGGATATGCCAAGAGATTTGGAAGACAGCTACCTGGTCAACTGATTGAAAGAGATCCAGATTTGTACTCATTCCAAAGAAATGTGATCCCACTGAATGTGACAATTATCAAACAATATCATTAATATCACATGCAAGTAAAATCTTACTGAAGATAATTCAAAAACAGTTCCAGCAGTATATTGACAGAGCACTTCCAGAAATACAAGCTGGATTCAGAAGAGAATGTGGAATGAGGGTTATCATTGTTGGTGTCAGATGGATCTTGGCTGAAAGCAAAGAGTACCAGAAAGATGTTTACTTGTGTTTTATTGACTATGCAAAAGCATTCAACTGTGTGGATCATAACAAATTATGGATAACATTGAGAAGAGTGGGAATTCCTGAACACTTAATTGTGCTCATCAGGAACCTGTACATAGACCAAGAGGGTGTCTTTCAAACAGAACAAGGGGATTCTGCATGGTTTAAATGAAGAAGGGAGTGTGTCAGGGTTGTGTCCTTTCACATACTTATTCAATCTATATACTGAGCAGATAATCCAAGAAGCTGGACCACATGAAGATGAACATGGCATCAGGATTGGAGGAAGACTCATTAACAACCTGTGATACGCTGACAACACAACCTTGTGAGATGAAAGTGAAGATGACTTGAAGCACTTACTGATGAAGATTGAAGACTACAGTCTGCAGTATGGATTACACCTCAGTATCAAGAAAACAAAGATCCTCACAACTGGACCTATAAGCAGCACCACGATAAATGGAGAAAAGATTGAAGTTGTCAAAGACTTTATATTACTTGGTTCTTCAATCAACACCAATAGAAGCAGGAGTCAAGGTATCAGATGACATATAGCATTGGGCAAATCTGCTGCAAAAGACCTCTTTCAAGTGATGAAGACCAAAGATTTCTCCTTGAACACTAAGGTGCGCCTTACACAAGCCATGGTATTTTCAGTCGCCTCATATGCATGTGAGAGCTGGACAATGAATAAGGAAGACCAAGAAGAGTCAATGCTTTTGAGTTGTGGTGTTGGTGAAGAATGCTGAAAGTACCATGGATTGCTAAAAGAACTAACAAATCTGTACTAGAGGAAGTGCAGCTGGAATGCTCCTTGGAAGCAAGAATGACCAGACTTCATCTCACCTACTTTGCTCATGTTGTAAGAAGGGACCATTCCCTGGAGAAGGATATCATGCTTGGTAAAGTGGAGGGTCAATGAAAAGGGGAAGGCCCTCA
>NW_006921624.1:2257645-2275325 GCF_000298275.1 Orycteropus afer afer | reverse complement strand
TTGCCCCATCTTCCTTCTGAGGAGTGGCTGGTGGGTTTGAACCGCCAGCCTTCTGGTTAGCAGTCAAGTGCCTTAGCCACTATGCTACCAGAGCTTAATGCTAGCAATTGGAATTAAGGAAGGAATTCAGATTAAAAGAGGAATAGTGTGAGTCCAGTGTTACAAAACTAACAACATGTAGAAGAAGTGGTACTCAAACAATTCCTCAGAGCCTAAGGCCTATAAATCACATGAATATATTCCAAATTTGAGAAGTAGTTTTATCTCTTTTACTGGAAATTATATCTTAAACTTTAAAAAATATTGAAATAGCATACAAAAAAAAAGAGCAATACACACACCCCCACAAGCATGTAATAGATAAGCACACTTAAAAGAATCATTAAAAGAAATACTCATTTAAGACTAATCACTAAACAATGATAATAGTTGATAAAGTAGAGAGTTAACAAAAACAAGGGGAACTCTCAGTGAGGTGAATTGACACAATTGCCAAAGCAACGGACTCAAGCATACCCATGATGAGGATGATGACGCAGGACCAGACAGCGTGTTTCGTCTGTTAGACGTGAGGTCTCTGTGAGTCAGAGCTGACTCAGGGACCCCTAGCAGCAACAGGCTTAACCAAGAGAAAGTTAATCATTGTTGATGTTCCTTTTATCTCCTTCTAAATGATACCTCCCTCCTCTCTTGCGGGTTCCAGTATCTTGAATAATTTCAATAGTCACTTACTTTTCTTTATAGCTTTAGCACTTCTACATCAATTCTTTAATTTGCATGTTCTAGAAGTGTATACAAATGGAATAATATTTATTCTTCCAGGTCTTCTTTTCATTGGCTCATGTTGTCCTTGTGAAACTCATTCATATTGTATACTATTCCACTGAGAGAATTTAACACACTTATATTTCTATTTTATATGGACATTTTGTTGGTTGTCATAATTTTGCTATTATTAACAATGCTTCTATAAACATTCATATACATGCATCTAGTATATATATACAAGAGATTTTGCAAAGTATACATCCAGAAGAAAAATTACTGGATTATAGAGTATGTTTATGTTTAAATTAAATATAGCTGCTAAGCTCTTTTCTAAAATATTTATACTATTGAAACTTCCATCAACATATTAAAGTCCTAATTATTTCCCCTCTTCATTAACACTTGGTATTGACAGACTTTTAAATTATTGAAAATCTGGTGAATAAAAAACTATAACTCATTGTTGTTCTTCTTTCCATTTTCCTCAATATTTATGAGCTAGAGCATCTTTGCCTATGTTTATTGGACATTTGTGGCAGAGATAGCTGGCTGTCCACCAAAATTTCATGACTCTTTTCCTATATATGAAGTTGTCACAGGGAGGCAGCTGCCATATTTCCTATAATCTAGGTATGGCTAGACAATACATCTTCTCCAGTGGAAGAGAACATATGTTACTTCCCAATTAGGATTTTAAGTGAGTATGTGGATCTTCTCTGCTATTGGCTGGAAGGGGATTACTCTGCTGCCCTGGGAGATAATTGGGTTTGGTCCCCAAATCATCACACAGTGAAGGTGATCCACAATATACAACAGTAATCTCTACCCTTATTACTACAAAATTCTTCTTATGTGAAATACATGTTGTTGTTGTTGTTGTTGTTGTTAGGTGCTGTCAAGTCATCTCTGACTCATAGTGACCCTATGCACAGCAGAACAAAACACCACCCGGTCCTGCGCCAGCTCCATGATTCTTGCTATACTCGAGTCCATTGCCGTTGTCACCATGTCAATCCATCTCGTTGAAAGCCTTCCCCTCTTTCATCAAACCTCCACCTTACCAAGCATGACATCCTTCTCCAGGGAATGGTCCCTTCTGACAACAAGACTGAAGTATGTGAGACGAAGTCTGGCCATTCTCTCCTCCAAGGAGGATTCTGGCTGCACTTCCTCCAGGACAGACCTATTAGTTCTTTTAGCAGTCTGTGGCACTTTCAGTATTCTTCGTCAACACCACAGCTCAAAAGCATCAACTCTACGTGAAATACATAGCTATGTCTTTTTCCTTCTTTCTGTTGAGCTGTTTCTCTTATTTATGGCATTGTAATCATTCTTCATATGATCTGGAAATAAATCTTTTGTCAGTTGTGTATGTTGCAAATGTCTTCTATCATTTGAAATTTGTTATTTAAAAAAAAAAAAAGTTTTCGAAATGACACTGAGTGGGTTCTAGCTCTCAACCTTTAGGTTAGTAGCTGAGTGGAAACTATTTGCACCCCCCAGGGACCCCTCATAATGAAAAGAACCAAAACCACCAAACACACTGCCATCAACTTGGACCCGACCCCTCCTTGGGTTTCTGAGGCAGTATCACTACAGAAGTAGATTGTCCAACCTTCCTTCCGAGGAGTGGCTGGTGGGTTTGAACCGCCAGCCTTCTGGTTAGTAGTCAAATGCCTTAGGCACTATGCCACCAGAGCTAACCCCATGTGTCATAGACTAGAACTGCTCTATAGGGTTTTCTTTGTTGTAATCTCTATGGAAGCAGTTTATTAAGTCTTTCTTCTGTGGACCCACTGGGTGGATTCAAACTGCCAGCATTTATGGTATCAGTCTATCACAAACAGCAGTGAAATAATGTCCTCAAAGTATTTTCCAATTCCATTATATAAAGCAAGAGCGAATAAAGTCCTATAAAGCATATCTCATTTTACTATTCTCACTACCAGGTGCAAGAAAAATGTCAGCAAAACATTTCTGAGTGACAACAATGGTACAAAGATAAATGAACTGTATTTTCAATAATCTGTCTTTGCACATAATTGAGGAAATAAGACCATATGGATGTTCTAAAAGAATGATAAATATCAGTTGGAAGAATATGTTTTCTTACTCAAGAGTTTTCTCAAGGCACTTTGCATGTCTTTATTTCTCAGGGTATAAATGAAGGGGTTCAACAGAGGAGTGACCACTGTGTACATCAATGAAGCAATCATGTTCTTGTCATTTGTGTTGCTGGATGAGGGGAGAAAATATAGACCAATAATTGCTCCATAATAGAGAGTCACCACTGAGAGGTGGGATCCACAAGTGGACAGGGCTTTGCAGATACCCTTGGTAGAGGGAACCCGGAGGATGTTGGCCCCAATATGGACATAAGAAACCAGGATGCATATGAATGGAAACATAATGGCTGTCAATCCTGCAGTAAGGATTACCAATTGGTTGATGGTGGTATCTGAGCAGGACAATTTAAGCAGGGCAGCAAGATCACAGAAGAAGTGGGGAATGGTGTCATCAGCACAGAAAGACAGTCGGGCCGGGAGGAGAGTATGCAAAAGAGCACAAGCACAAGCAGTGACCCAGGACCCAGCCACCAACACCACACAAAGGATCTGACTCATGATGGTGGTATAATGGAGAGGGTGACAGATAGCCACATATCTGTCATAGGCCATTGAAGTGATAAGGAAACTGTCCAAGTCAGCAAAGAATATGAAAAAATAGGTCTGTGAAATGCACCCTTTATAAGAGATGGAGAGGTGCTGGGTCTGCACGCTCGTCAACATCTTAGGGACAGTTACAGATGAGAAAGAGATGTCAGTGAAGGCCAAGTGGCTGAGGAAGAAGTACATGGGGGTGTGGAGGCGAGGGTCCAGCCTGATGAGCAGGATGATGAGCAGGTTCCCCAGCACCGTGGTCAGGTACATGCCCAGGAACAGGGTGAAGAACATGCCCTGCTGCTCTGGCCGGATGGGGAGCCC
The DNA here is from genome assembly GCF_000298275.1 of Orycteropus afer afer. Classification (NCBI taxonomy): domain Eukaryota; kingdom Metazoa; phylum Chordata; class Mammalia; order Tubulidentata; family Orycteropodidae; genus Orycteropus; species Orycteropus afer. The sequence continues at coordinate 2,271,573 of NW_006921624.1, read as the reverse complement.
CAGGAGGAGGAATTCAGACACAGTGCTCTGGTTCTCCCTCTTCATACTGCCGTGTCACCTGGAGGAGCTCGTGGGGTAATTCAAACATAGAAGGTAGAATGTCTCCAAATAAGAAATGATAATTGTGGCATAATATAATAACCAAAAAAAAAAAAAAAAAGAAAGAAAGAAAAATAGGCCCTATGCCACCAGAGCTCCCTACATAATATAATAGACATGTTATTTTGACCTAGGGTATGTTTTCATCCATATTTTCTTAAATTTGCCACAAATTTTGCTGCATCAATGAAGTGGAAAATATGTACATTTATGAGAAATAGCTACTTTCTTTCTCAATTTGGGCTTAGTCTCTGTAAATGATAATAACAACAGTTAATATTTATCAAATGTTGGCCTTATTCAATGTTCTAATTATTTATATGTAGTAACTGGTTCAGTAGTCTCAAATATATGAGCACAATTTTTGTTAGTCACATCAATTCCAACTCATGACTAAGTAGATACTGCTATTTCTCTTTTTAAAATGGGATAACTGAGGCAAAGAGTCTCATAGTCACAAAAGTAAGAAGAGGAGATGCTGAAATTTGGATCCAAGCATATTGATTCCTGCGTTTGTTCTCTGAAAGCAGAAGAAATGATCTGATGTCATAAATGGTGTTAACATTCATAATTTTGTATACAGTTATTTTATTAATTCTGTGGCCCCTGCTGGTCTATGCACTCCATGATTATTTCTGATTTGTTCATTGGTTGTAGACCGAGAATCTACCGTACATACACCATACAAACTTGTAGATGAAATGAGAGATTTCATGCCTAGTTAAACTCATCATGGTAGGTTCATTAAGGAAGCTATGTCAGATCTACATGAGAAACAGTTTTAACCCCACCATGGGCCCCGTGTAATTTAGTTGCATCACATTTAAAGAAGTACTATCCAAAAGCCAAAAGTAATTTTATGAAGTAACACTAATCTTTCAAGTATATCTAAAATAGCCTATAGGACATTTATTTTTTAACCTGAATCAACATTTATTAAAATAACTAGATAGTTTTTAATAAGAGAAGGTCAGAATTCACTACAACATGTCAAAGTTTATTATAAAGCTATAATTAGTACAGCAGATTATGTATTTTTACAGAGACAAACCAATAACCAGTAGAGAAAAATAAAGAGCTTAGAAAGACACACTTTGAAATGGGCATTTAGCAACAGACAGAAGTGACATTATAAATGAGTGAACAAAAGGATGAACTCTTCAAAGAATGGTGTTGACTATAGTGGACAGTTGGATATCCATAAAAGAGAAATAACATTATATACCTATCTCACAACATACACACAGACACACACACACACACAAAGGTGGATTAAAAGCCAAATGTGAGAAGCAAAATTTCAGAACTATTAGACAAAAATTTTGTAGGTTGTTTATAATCTTAAGGTAGTAACACATTTTTTAATCAAGACTCCCAAAGCATGTAACATAAAGACTCTGATAAGTTTGATGACATTAAAATAAAATGTCTGTACTACGACAAACATCACCACCACTACCACAACAGAGTCATAAAATTAAGAGACAAGCCACAGATGGGAGAATAAGTAATGCTTAAAACTAGTGAAAGCTTAGTATCCAGAATACATCAGGGTTCCTGTGAATCAGTAAGGAGAAGGCAAAAAGGTCAATCAAAGTATGGAAAACAGTAGACTGGAGAGTCACAGAAAATTAAGTCCAAGTGGCCAAGGAATATATAAAAGAGAATCCATTTTCTGAGAAATAAGGAAAATGTACTTTAAAACAACGAGACGTCATTTTATATTTATCACATTGGTAAAATAAATATACATCTATTTATGAGGACACCATACATTGATTGGCAAGCATGTGAAAGGAAACTCTCAGACACTATCATTAGGTAAATTGGTTTAGCTACTTTGAACATGCCTTATAAAGTTGAATATTCATGTTCTCTTTGAGTTGTAATTTTTCTGTGTATATACCACAGGAAAATGTTCACATTTCTTTGCAAGGAAATAGACCATATTATTATTTACAACTTTGTTTGTAATAGTGAAGAATTACAACAACGAATTGCCCAATAGGCAAGAAATGGATAAACAAATGTTAGTTTATTCATACAATTCTGTTCAGCAGTAAAAATTAATGAAATCTGAGGTTGGGCAATCTACTTCCGTAGTGATACTGCCTCAGAAACCCAAGGAGGGGTCACTATGAGTTGGGGCTGACTCCACGGCACATAACAACAACAATATTACATGTATATATGGATAGATCTTTAAAATTAATTTGGCTAAAAATAGATGAAAAATGTTACAGTGTAATGCTATATCAATTAAAATGCTGAATAATACTGTATACTATTTATGGTAGCATAGTGCCTTAGGCACTTGACTGCTAACCAGAAGGCTGGTGGTTCAAACCCACTAACCACTCCTTGGAAGGAAGGTTGGGCAATCTACTTCCATAGTGATACCATAACCTTGGAAACCCAAGAAGGGGTCGCTATGAGTCAGGTCCGACTCGACGGCACATAACAACACCAACAACAACCATTTATGGATACATACAGATGTTGTGAAAGTATGAAAACGTATAAAAATCATCTTCATAATAGTGGTTAATTCTGAGAAGGGAAGACAGACAAGGGGACGGGAGGTGGGTACATGAGAAATAGATTTTATTTATTTATTTTTTTGGCAATTTCAAAATACTAAATAATTAATAAATTCCCTTAAATAAAAAGAAGAAATTGTTCCAGGTCACATTCTCTGGAAAATGTCATTGATTGAGAAAGGGGAGGTGGAGGACGGAGAGTGGGTTGTATTGTCCACGAAGCATGATGTCAAGTTTAGGAAGAATCTGTCTGGGTAGATCTAACTCATAATAAAGTGTTGTCAGTTTGATTAATGCACTGTATATCCTTGGTATTATTTACATCTTAGAAGAAATGATTTCGTGGGTAATTAATGCTGGGAGGCCAGTGTGCCTTCTTCTATTTTCCCTGCCAATCTCCAAGATTCCCTTATTTCTGTGCTTTCCCATGGTGGTTAAGGTTATGAACTACTTTGTCCAAACTATACAGCCAAGGTAGAAATTATTGATCCCCAGGGCTTATGACAAAGACTGAATCTTTTGCTCTAGGTCAGTTAGTCCAATTTAAGGAGGTTATTAACATAAAGATGCTATAGGGAAACCCAGAGTCTGAGTTCTTACAATTTTCTCCCCTTTAAAGATGTGAGCAAAGATAGCATCCATTTCATTCTCACCTAGTGATATACTATGAAACAAGAGGAAAAGAAATGAAGCCAAAAATAAATAAATTAATTAAAATAGTGTCTAGAGACCCCACCTTCACTCTATGAACTGGATTCAAAGACAATCATATACCACCAGTCCTGGTTCCCCTACTGTTCAACTGAATAAAAGGAATAGTGTAATTATGAACCAAGTCCACCCAAAAGGTAAAAACTCATGTCAAATGATAACTTTTAATGGCTACGGCAAGTAGCCAATTGGTTCCACATAATATGCAGAATCAGAATATTTATGAATGCTTTGCTACTAGGTTTCTCAGAAGCAAACGAGAGGTAGTTTGCTAATTAATACTAGAGGCTGAAGCCTTTCTGTATAGATTCCAGAACTTTGGACCCAAAGCCTGACCCTAGAATCTTCATGGATTATGAAAAATGAGTGATAGATGCTGTTCTGGTTACCTAGTGCCACTCTGATAAGAATATACCACAAATGGGATGGCTTGAACAAACAGTTTATTCTCTTACAGTTTGGAGGCTTTAAGTCCTAGTTTAAAGTGCCAGACTCTAGGGGCTGGTTGAAAGCCCCTCAACCTTGGGCTTCAGCTTTTCCTTCTGCTCCCAGCCCACTGAAGCTGGAGGCTTTTCTTCATTCAGACAGCTGCTGGCTGCTGAGGATGACAAGCCCAAGGATGACAAATAAAAAGGCAGAGTCCCGATGTTACCAAACCACATGGTTGGCCATTAATTCAAGTCCATTGAAAGTCCCGAGGTCTGCAGAGCATGGAAGGCTGCTGAACAATGACAAGGCTACATGCAGGGTTCAAGCATGCCATAAACTAGAGACCATTCCCAAAGCTGCTTCTTATATATGGGAAGCAGACCACCTACCCAAAGCAGCTACTCAGCTGCTCCAATAGACTCCACCATGGACTTAATTACCAATCTCACCATGGGGAATAACTACATTCAGCTGCCCAGCCACTCAACCGGGCCCAGCCAAGTTGACACACAAACTTAACCACCACAGATGCCTCATTCCAAATTTCCTGAGATTTTTCAGATTTCCTGGGTCAGCTTTTTGGGGGAGATATGCATAATTACACCTGTGTGGTCTAACTTCCAGAGTAACATTGAACCTTCCAAATCCCTGCCCAAAACATCACTTTCCCTCTGTTGATAATGTCTGAAATTCTCTCAGAAAGAGAAAAGAGTTTTTGAAGTTCCAACATTAGAGATAAGTTTAAAAGTAAATATTCCTGGGGAGAGAGGCTTGTGGCCAATACTTTCTTTGAGATGGAAAGGCAACAACAGTTCATATTTGGGGGCCAGGTTTAGATGGCAGAACAAGGTACTGGTTTCCTCAGTCAATGTGAGGTGAGGAGAGTGTTGGGGGTCACAGACAGTCTAAAGCAGAGACGACAGGCACTGAGAACCAATTTACTATCTTTCCAATTTGGCTGAGATGACTGCCTTTGGGACTGGGCTGTAGAAAGAGTCCCACTGTTAATAAAATCGGACTGAGTGCTTAATTTCTACCAGATGCTTTTCAAATATTAGTCATTCCTTCCCACAGCCTTTCAGTGTTGCCATTCTGATCCTCATTTTAGAGGGAACAAATGGAACTCTGTGAGGAAACCCCATGTTGTAAAGCTAGTGTATAGGGAAACTGGGATTTGACCCCAGGTCTACCTGGTTTCAAAGGTCATAGTCTGCCCACCCTATTACATGCTTTCATTAAACATATCCTTATACAGGACTTGCTGCCTGAGAGTGCTCAAGAATTTCAGGAAGTAAACCAGGAAGATTAAGGACAAATGAAAACCTATAGTTTCAAGGTATGTGCTTGAATGGTAATATCAATAATCATGATAACAATAAAATTATAATAACAATCATTCATGAATCATTTATTTATCATGTGAATAATATAAGCCAGCTGTTGTGATGTTACTTTATATGTACCAGCATAACAGGGCCACACAAAAGTCATTATGATTCTCATTTAACAAATTGGAAGATAGGGCTTAGAGAGTGTAAGTAATTTGCCTAAGATCATAATGTATGATAGTGACGTAGAGACTGTTCAATCCCAGATTTCAAACATGTGCTATTTACTGGCATGATATTCCATATTGCTTCCGGCAGAACATGATTTGATGGAAAAGAGATAATTCTCATAAAGAGAAGAGTAGATCTATAATTTCCCACACAGCCTTTGGATCAATGTATCGTCTCAGGCCTTAAACCAATAACCCTTACTCAGATGACTGGAAGTGAATAGAGAAACTGGGACATCCGGTACTAGGCTCATAAAAACAGATACCTGTACAGGTGAATTCCTCAGGGCTTGAAGACAAAAGCAGGTCAGATCTGGCCAATGTATTTGATGAAATTCTGACTTACACAGCTTGGATGCAGGCTAGATAGTCAGCAAAGTGGTGAAAGAGATAAAATTTTCCCAGAGAGGAAAACACAAACCTCATGGAATTATAATTCTAATGTCCACCAGCCACTCCTTGGAAGGAAAGTTAGGCAATCTACTTCTGTAGTGATAGTGCCTTGGAAACCCAAGGAGGGATCGGTATGAGTCGGGTCCGACTCGATGGCACATAACAACAATAACCATAAGACATTTGAGGTGATACAAAGAAATTACATAAAGTCCCTGGCAAGTGTTCTTATCTGCAAAATTTGTCACAGAACATTACTACATGAGGGCTCTCTCTCTCTCTCTCACACACACACACACACAAACACACATTGCTGAGTGAAGTCTACAAGCTCTACCCTTACCTAGGTCAGTGAGTGATAACTTCAAATACTTTCAGGTCCAGGGTATGAACTACTTTTTCATTTTCTCTCCAAGGTATTTAGAATAAGGACAGGAAGAAAAGTTAGGAGCTTAACCTAAAATGGAGAAGAGGAGCACTCTTTTTTCACCAGTTCCAATACAACAACAAGAGTATCCTTCTTTACCACATAGGTTGGGAACCTAGGGGACCAAGACCACAAGTTTCTGGTGAGGAATAAATTGGCAGTAATTACTCCATTTCCTTTAACATTCCCAATGGAGATGAGTCTTTGTTGGATACTAAAGATAGTCAACTTCCTTGGGAATATAAACAAGGACTTTTATTATTTCTAGACTTGCTTTTTCACAAAGAATTTTCACACCCAAGAGCTCATTTAACCATCACAATCATTCCTGATGTAGATAGTATTTTTTCCCATTTTATTGAGTCTGAGATTGTAGCTCAAAGGGAAATGGTGAAATGAGGATTTGAACCTGAACACACTAACTTCAAACTTAAAGCTTTATTCCATCATACCACATTGCCTCCCTTATAATTATGGGCTCTGTATCATATGAACGTCTTCCCTCCTACGTTCAAACTTGGAGTTATGAGGAAAGTTGCCCAGAGATTTTCTTTTTTTTTTGGTGGTTATAACACATAATAATTGTTAGCACATAGTCACAGCTCAAGAAATATTCTCTGACCATGAGAATGAGTATGAAAAGACTTTAGAAGCCATTCCATTCGGGTTGCAAAAACCAAAAAGATAGAGAATCAAGTGGAGGAGATAGGATGTTATTGATTATTTCATTGCATAATTCATTTTTTTACTAGTTCATAAAAAATACTATGTAACTACTATGTGGCAAGAATTTTGTGAGGTACTGTGGGTAAAGAGTTGAAAAACACAGTTCATTTTTCTCAAAGAACTCCCAAATACTCTTATGAAAGGAAGTGAAGTTGTTATGGGAGCACAGAGGAGGGATATCAATCCCAAATTAAAGGGGGGAAGCCAGATAGTTTTGTAGGAAGAACAAATAAGCAGATTTGAGACAACCAAGACAAGTAGAAAGTAGCCAGGTTATGTAGACAGTGTAGAGACAAAGCATTTGGAATGGATGAAAAAAAGAGGTATAGGAAAAGATCTAGAGAGAAGAATGAATGAAAAATTTGTAAAATATTATTAGGAAGTTTAGAATGGCTAAAACATAAACTTCAAGGAGGGAGGTGATTTAGGATGAGGCCAGAGAGATTAGCAGGAGTGGATCATGAAGAACCTTGGATGCCTCACTGAAGAATCTATGTTTTATCTAAAAGGAGAGGGACAGTCATGGAAGGATTTGATCAGGGGACAGGCAGTGTCATTAAAAACGACCACCAGAGCTGAAGTATGAGTGATGATCATGTGTTTGTAGCAGGGGCAGGAGATGTTGAGAGGGTGGAGAAAGTGTGGTGGGACATTAAGACCAGAAGTAAGGACAAGTTAGAATGTGATTACAGTTATTTAGTTGAGTGATTACGGTAATTAAAAAAAGGGGGGGGAGACAATGGAGTTGAAGAGAATGATATTGATTCAAGTCTATTTTTGAGTCAATCTGAAGATGTGGCAATTTTAATGCAAGCTGATTTTGACAGGACTGGAAAGTGAGACTTGGACAGTGAGAGAAGGGAAGGAAAGGGAAAGGAATGAAAGAAGAAGGAGATGGAACAGGGCTGAGGAGAGACCATAGGGAATGTTGACAATGAAGGAAATTGCAGAGAAAGTGTCCCCAAAAAGGACATCAAGACACAACCAGTGGTGTAGGAGAAAAATACAATGTGAGGTCATGTGAGCTAAAAGAAGATTAAGGGCTGGAATCTACCCACTGGATCTAGTAATAAGCAGGATTTTGGTGATGTGACCAGGAGCAATGTCCATGAGTGGTATCAAAAGAATCTAAATTTCAATGGGTTGAGGGATACATGGAAAGCAAGGAAGTACAGAAAGAATGGAATTGGATTGATCCAAGACTGAAGCTATGTTGGGTGGGATGTAAGGTCATTGCGACAAATTGGTAAGAGAATGTTGAGTGAAAACCATGAGCTCTAGACTGGAGTAATGAAGAAAGACTAAATTTTTGGGAAAAAATTTGTCAGGATCAGAGACTGGATAGATTTATGAGGCCAAAGATTGTGTATAATAGATAAGAGTGGAATGAGAAAACAAAGAATTGGGTATTTAAATTTAGTGTTTCATATGTAAAGCAATTCTAGGTGTAATGATATGGCCATGGAAATAGGTAATGTGCAGTGGAGGTCAAGGTCATTGAACATGAGGAAATCAAAGAATGAGAATGCTACTTTTTTTAATGGTTTATTAATGAAATTGATGAAAGTATCCAACATGATGACTAGAATATGATAAAACCAAAAAAAAAAAAAAAAAAAAAAAACCAACTCACTGCCATTGAGTTGGATCTGACTCATAGCAACCTCTCCTTGGGTTTCTGAGGAGGTATCACCACAGAAGTAGATTGCCCAATCTTCCTTCTGAGGAGTGGCCAGTGGGTCTGAACCGCCAGCTTTCTGGTTAGCAGTCAAATACCTTAGGCTCTATGTCACCAGAGCTCCCAGATTAAAATAAAAGAAGTAAGTTGTGACCCAGTGGCACAATCTGTAATAAACTCAGTGTTTGGTAGCTGGTGGTGTAAGCCCTGACCTATGATAGTTTCTGCTCTTTGTCTAGTTCTGAAAAGTTTTATGCAGAAAGATGCTAGTTACAATATTATTTTAAACAGTAAAAATAGTTACAGCCTAGTTTTCATCAATAAGGGAAAGGTCAAACAAACTATGATATACAGCCATTGGAAGTAAAATTACAGTCATTGAAACTATGTGTATGAAAATCTTATGCTATAATTCTTTTAGGTTTACAATAGAAAATTATATATACCTATGTTTGCAACCATTTGCAAAAAATGCAGATTATTATTATTATTAAAACCTGGAAGGATATGCTCCAAAATGTTAACAGAAACAGCATTTTTGTTGTTGTTTGGATTAGAGGTGTTCATTATTTTTCATATTTTTCTGTCATAACATTTCACTTATAACATGACTATGTAAGTTGTTACTGTATCTCATAGAAAGGAGAGTGACAATGTCATATTAAAAATGGCCATTGTAGCTGAAGTTTGAGTAATGAGCACGTGTTTGGGGCAGGGGAGGGTGATGTTGAGAAGGCAGAGATAGGGTGGCAAGATGTACAACCAGAAACAAAGACAAGTTAGGAAGAAAAGTCCAATAGTTGGCAACCTTCAATAAGAGGAAAGGCTCTACCTGTAAGTGACACAATTGCTATGTCTTTTTTACCTTAGTGGTGACTTGTTCTTCTCTTGACCCCTATTCAGCATAGGCATTAAGTGTCCTTACATAAGACCCTGAGAATCAAGGCATGACGTTTTAAACAGATGTATTCTAATGCCACAATCAATAGACTCTGAATAATTTTGTGGCATTTCTAGGAATAATCTCCCTAAAAATAGCCTGCAACCAACAAGCAAGTTCTTATTCCTACAAGCTGACAGTTTATAACCCACTGCTGTATGATGCTCCAGGCTTTCTTAATACATGCAAATCTTTGAAAAGAAAACAAAGCAAGATCTTTGTCTGATTTATCTCTGCATCTGCAACCCCTAGCATTGTCCCAGACCATAGAAATCCACTTAATTAATTCATATTGAATAATAGTGAAGATGTTGTTGTGGTTGTTATGTGCCGTCGAGTCAGACCCGACTCATAGCGACCCCTCCTTGGGTTTCCAAGGCAGTATCACTACGGAAGTAGATTGCCCCATCTTCCTTCCGAGGAGTGGCTGGTGGGTTTGAACCACTAGCCTTCTGGTTAGCAGTCAAGTGCCTTAGGCACAATGCTACCAGAGCTCCCAGATGATGATTATATGTGGTAAATTTTATTCTTCTTGAATCTTGTCTGTAGATTTAAAATTTATCAATATAAAATGTTAGTGAAGAATAAATGGAGTGACAGGTTGTTATTGTTAGATGCTATCACAGCAGTTGCAACTCATGTTCTTGTTATGTGCCATCAAGTCGTACTCAACTAATAACCATAGTGAAGATAGGAATTTTTAAAACAAATCTTCAGTAATAGAAAATCACTATTAGATTAAGGAAGACTGATCAGCTCATGTTCCTCCAGAAGCCGACCCTGAGACAAGAGTTGAATATAAGTAGATTATGTGAGGATTGAAGGAAGAAACAGCAATAAGAGAGTGGGAAAGGAACACAAGAAAGGAAGGCTTTCAAGGGAAGGTGAACATGAACAAATTAACCTCCTGGGTAACCGTAGCTAATCACACTGGGAAAACTAGAACCTGACACAATATGTACCAACCCAGATATTTAACCGTATTTAACTGACTGGGTCCTGGGGATGGTGTGAAAGTGTTGATTCTCTGGAACTTCTAGCCTTTTGCATGTGAAGGAAAACTGGGTCCCAGTGGTCATAGGAAGCCCTCAGACAAGGAAATGAAAATACTGGTAGTTGAAGTTCTGGCCAAAGTACACCGATATGGTAAGATCAAGAATTATGAGTGGGAATTGGATAGAATCTGCTGTGTTTACGTCTTGTATCATTCAGATCCACTCATGTCCTGTTACTGATTCTTCAGGATGGCAGGAGCCTGTCTAATTGCTTAATTTTTTTTTTTTTAAATCAAGAAGATTCCATTTTTCTTTGAAGTAATCAAGCCTAAATTTTTTGAGAAAACAATAAAACCTCCCCCAAAGGGTGATTACCTCTGCTTCTTCTCATTTTGTCTTTCCTAAGGATGCCTGAGAGAACACAAGAAACACAGACCATTAGGTCACCTAGTGGGTGGGACCCAGTAAAATCCCTTTGACTGGAATATGGTTTTACTTAAATTCCTAGAGGCTGACCAGTCATTTTAGATGTCTATTTAGACCTTACTGAAGCCAGTATGTTTTTTTGTTTTTTTTTGTTGTTGTTGTTGTTTTTTAACCTCCCTGGAGTTTATCCCATGCCAGAGAATGATAAAGGCTGGGAAAGCAGAGCCTAGACCAGGAAAGAGACTGCGTGTGCCTTGAGATCCTTTCTGTGTGGACTCATCCTCTAAGGTTCCTGCATAAACTTCCTCCCACAGGACCCCTTTCCTCGAGGAATAAAGGGGGAAATTGGGCAATTAACCCAAGTTTGATGGGTATCTTTAACTGGAAATTATAATTTCTGGTCCCTACCCCCAAGGGTTCTCTCCCTATACCATTTGGTTCATAGATCTGCAGCTGGTAAACAGATGTTAGAGTCAGCTTTTAGCATTTCCTCTTGATGCTGTCCAAATGTCTAGTGCCTTGGAAACTAGTCTTATGTCTCTTAAAGAGAAGCTCAGGACACATTCACTCACCAAACACTGCATCATAAATGCAGGCAAGGTCAGTATTGCGATGGAATGGGTTTTTCTTTCTTTCTTTTTTTTTCCTTGGCTACATGAGTTTTTATGAAGAGATAAAATAGGAAGATTCAGGAAGAAGATTTTGGCATAGGGAGAAAAGACAAAATTTAAAGAAAAACAGAGAGAGAGAAGAGAAAGATGGTATGACAAAAGAAGGGAGATACAAAGGCAGAGAGTGAAAACTGAGAGGGAAGGAGAAAATGAAAGAAAGATAATGGGAAGACAGACAGGAAAAGAGAAAGAGGAAGAAATAGTGATAAGTAGACCAAGAGATGGGAGCTCTGGTGGCATAGTGCCTAAGGCATTTGACTGCTAACCGGAAGGTTGGTGGTTCAAACCTATCAGCCACACCCCAAAAGGAAGGTTGGGCAATCTACTTCCATAGTGATACCGCCTCGGAAACCCAAGGAGGGGTGAATATGAGTCGTGTCTGACTCGATGGCAGTGAGTGAGACCAAGAGATAGAGACAGAGATACAAGGAAGCAAAGTCTTTCAGTAGCAATTTACTTTTGTCATGAATCCTAACTTAGAAAACTGAATTTGAACAGTGCCCAATTCAGGCATTCCAAATCCTTTCAGATGCTTGAGCCAGAGATTTCATGAAGGCCTCCCACACTCCCACCAACTACAAAAATTACCTAAATACCAACATTAGGGTTTTTTTTTTTTTTTTTTTTTTCAGTTGATGATAAGCTGCATTGCTCTGTGTTTAGTAGGACAACAGTCTACCACAGTGCCATAGTGATGGTAGGTTTCAAGAGTCCAGTTGCTGAAAGAATGCATGTGCTTTCCAAATACCTGAGTGTGTGAGAATTGTTCAAACCTATTCCTACCTCTGAAACAGTATGAGGGTATTGGAAGTTGGGAAGAAGGGTTGGATAAGAGGGACCAGTGAATGGAGGAGGATGGAGGAGGCTGGGCTCAGTGTTAACAGTCACTTTTACATTTTGCTGAATATACACCTTGATCCCATGCTAATGAAAGTAGAACTTTATTATTCATAGAGATGACTGTCAGTTACCCTCCTGACTTTGGCTTGGAATTCTGGTTAGCTGAGGGTGGTCTGGCACTTGGCTACCTCGTAAACCATCCAGCTCTTCACTAAATAGTTTTCAGCTTCTGATTATCAGAATGCAAGCTACTACTATGAGAACAAGCCTCTCTCCTGAATTTTCTGTTCAGTTTACTTCTCTCATACCTGCCTAAGTCATTACGGTCTCAGTACAATGATGGATTTTCTTTTTCCTCTGGGTTTATATGTTCCCTATTTTGTTGTTTCTTGCTCACCATCCTGATGTTTGCCAGCAATTAATTTCTAATCCCTCTTCCATACATTTCTCCATATTAAAACCCAGAATCCAGCAAAGAAACTTATGTGATTCATTTCCTCCTGGGTGTAAAAGAATGTAAATTCCTCTGCTCCCTCCCTGGATAGATTTGCATTTTTTTTTAAAGTTATGGGAAGAGAGGAACCATCATTTATTGACACTAGTGTATATGCAAGAAAAGTACTAAAAACCCAAACCAAACTCACTGCCATCAAGTCGATTCTAACTAATAGTGACCCCCTTTGGGTTTTCAAGGTGGTAAATCTTTACAGAAGTAGACTGTCCAGTCTTCCTTCTGTGGAGTGGCTGGTGGGTTTGAACTGCCAACCTCCTGGTTAGCAGTCAAATGCCTTAGGCACTATGCAACCAGAACTCCTTAAGAAAAGCACTAGGTACTCTGCATAAGTCACTTGTTTCTTCTTTACAATAACCGTAAGGGTCATAATTACTTGTTTAAAGGGCCTTATCTTTCTGAAATTTATAAGGGTTCAGAAACCTGCCATGGGACAAAAATGCCATCATCAAGCTAGGATTGTGAACCAAGTCTATTCATGCCAAAGACTTCAGCTTTTTCCATATAGTCTCACACTGCCTCTGAAGAGAGAGATTTGGGAATGCCTCACTTGTTTGGTATCACCAAGAAAAGGAAGAAATTTGAATCTAGCACTTTTAAAACACTGTTTACTGACCAGTCTCAATACTTATGTTAGGCTGAGGATGACTTTGAATAATTGGTATGAGGTGTATCCATGTAGATTAAAAACCAGAGTATTTAAAACTGCCATTGATCTGAATGGCAGGTTTTAAATACTCTGGTTTTTAATCTACGTGGATACACCTCGTACCAATTTATTTAAAACCTGCCATTGACCTGAATCAGCATCACAATAAATGGAGAGAAGATTGAGGTTGTCAAGGAATTCACGTTGCTTGGCTCTACAATCAATGCCAACGGAAGCAGCAGTCAAGACATTAGACAACGTGTAGCATTGGGAAAGTCAACTGCGAAGGAACTGTTTCAAGTGCTGAGGAGCAAGGATATCTCCTTGAGGACTAA
>NW_006921624.1:2245907-2257275 GCF_000298275.1 Orycteropus afer afer | reverse complement strand
GCGGGATCGGGCAGTGTTTTGTTCTGCTGTGCATGGGGTCGCTATGAGTCGGAAACGACTCGACGGCACTTAACAACAACAACAACAATTGACCTGAATACTGTGGAATTTCAGATCCTGACTAGAAGTTTTCTTGACAAGTAAGAATCCTCTCTAATACTCTGATTTTCCTTATCCAAAGAGAGGTAAATCTTGAGATTTTGTAGGAGAAAGGGTGGTCTTTTTAGGAGAAAGGGTAGCCTCTTTTGTCACTAGTGACAAATATTTCTAATGAAATAGTAACCCAGTTCCCCTACTTGTTGCACAGAAGTGAGCTCTGCTAAGTGACTGTCTGTTTTCTTGTAAGCAAAATGCAATTTGGGGAAGGACACACTTGTATGTGGTGCATAGTGGTACCCAGATCACTAGAGTATATGGATATACAATTCTGATGTATTAGTTTCCTATTGCTACTATAACAAATTACCACAAACTCAGTGACTTAAAACATTACATCAAATGGAAGTGTGTTTTTCCAAGGAAGCCAGAACAGATATGTCAGTGAGGGTGAGAGTGATGACAATGGGGAATGTAGGAGAGACACAGATTTTACAGGACTCTTAAATTATATTTGGTTATTACATTATCCTAAGGTCAATGAGAATCACTTGAGATTTAAACAGAGGAAGGCTTGTTAAAATTTAGGCTTTAAGAAAGATATCTGGCTGAAGTGAAAAAGGTGAATGGATTGATACAATTCAGAGTTTCTCAGGGACCCTCTAATGATTTAAAACAAATAAAAATTTAAGCATATTGATGAGTGTTCTTTGAGAATACAGTACTATTGTTCACATCCTTTATTTTGAAAATGTGCCTCACCACTGAAATTTAACCAGGAGTGTTGAAGTCAAATCTTCCAAAAATAGCTGTGCCATGGTTGAAAATTAGGAATACTCACCAAAGAACCCTCTTGGGGCAATAACTTGGATACAATCCCATTTCCCATGATCTGGTCCTCAATGCTTCAGATGCAAGAGTTCTGTTTTGTCAGTCAGAAAACCAAGAAATGTTGACTCTTGTTAACATTTGCCTCATCGATGATTTTACTAATTCCTTTATGTACCAACATAAAAGGAAAATTTGAGAAACAGACTAAGTTCCCTTGTTCTGAAATAGAACATGTATCTTTTTAATATAACTGCTAAAATAATTAGCAATCTCATCCGTCTTTGAATCCCAGCAGAAAGAAGAGCAACATGAAGTGGGAGAACCGGAGCTCCGTGTCTGAATTCCTCCTCCTGGGGCTCCCGGTCCGGCCGGAGCAGCAGGGCATGTTCTTCGCCCTGTTCCTGGGCATGTACCTGATCACGGTGCTGGGGAACCTGCTCATCATCCTGCTCATCAGGCTGGACCCTCGCCTCCACACCCCCATGTACTTCTTCCTCAGCCACTTGGCCCTCACTGATGTCTCTTTCTCATCTGTAACTGTCCCTAAGATGTTAATAAACATGCAGACTCAGGATCAATCCATCCCCTATTCAGGGTGCATAGCACAGATGTATTTTTTCATATTTTTTACTGATCTGGACAATTTTCTTCTCACCTCTATGGCCTATGATCGGTATGTGGCCATCTGTCACCCCTTGCACTACACCACCATCATGACAGAGGGTCTGTGTACCCTACTAGTAGCTGTGTCCTGGATCTTCTCCTGTGCCAGTGCCCTGTCTCACACCCTCCTTCTGGCCCATTTGTCCTTCTGTGCTCACAACACCATCCCCCACTTCTTCTGTGACCTTGCTTCCCTGGTCAAGCTGTCCTGCTCAGACACCTCCCTCAATGACATGGTCATTTTCACAGTGGGAGTAGCAGTCATAACTCTCCCATTAATATGCATCCTCATCTCTTATGGCCGCATAGGGGCCACCATCCTGAAGGTTCCATCTACCAAGGGGATCTGCAAAGCCTTGTCCACCTGTGGCTCCCACCTTTCTGTTGTATATCTGTATTATGGAGCAATTATTGGGCTGTACTTTTTCCCCTCATCCAGCCACTCCAATGACAAGGACATAATTGCTTCTGTGACGTACACAGTGGTCACTCCCTTGCTAAATCCTTTCATTTATAGTCTAAGGAACAAGGATATGAAAGGAGCCTTAGAGAGACTCTTCAAAGGGGTGGCAATCTCTTAATGATATTTGCTCTTCTTCTTTATAATAGAAACATGCATTCACATGTCCCCAGATGTTAGACCTCTAATCCCACTCAGCATGAAATAAATGCTCAGTAAATATCTGATGACTTGAATTGAATTCTGTTATAGTCATTCTCTCTGTTCCTTACTACACTTTAGTGTAAATTGTGAACTCTGAATTAATATTATTGATTATTGCTCTTGCCTATTAGGTTCAGAAGTTACAGAGCTAATAGAACCTATGTCTCTCATACTATTTGCTGGGAATTTGTTAGTTCTTATGAATCTTTGGATTAAGGAGATCTGGTGGTGCTGTGGTTAAAGCATTGGGTTTTTAATCAAAATGTCAGCGGTTCAAACCCACCAGCCACTCTGTTGGAGAAAGATGAGGCAGTTTGCTTTTGTAAAGATTTACAGCCTTGGAAACCCTATGGGGGCAGTTCTACTCTGTCCTTTAGGGTCAATAAGAATTGGAATTTGACTCGATGGCAGTGGATTATATGAATTTTTGGAAGATGTTGGTTTGCAGAGCTCCCTTGGCATAGAAAAGCTGAAGAATTAAGAATTTGTAAGGTATCTCTTTTCCTTTTCCCACCTTTCATTCAGTGCTCTTCTCACGTTTTTTGTTGTGGTGACGATGGTGGGTCAGGAGAAGAAACTTTATAGTCTCCTTCCTGGCTCCAGGAAACCGCCCATTGCTATGAGTTCAGCTGCTTTACTAAAAGACTTGCAGTCTCGTCCTAATTTTAGGAACGCTGATCATCCTACTAGATTATAATGACCTTGTTCAGCATTTTACTCTCTGGCCACTTGTCTGTGAAGCTTTCTTACCACATATTTAAGTTCCAATCAGGACACAGACTCAATTCAGGTGGAGAATGAGAAAGACAAAGGAAGCACCCATTGTCTGGAATTTTCTGTTGTTCCCACTGTATTTAGTCCCTTTCTATTTAGGCCCTTCATTCTAACTCCCTAAAAATAACTTCTCAGCTTTAGTGACCCTTGGTTTGTACTCTGAGCCCAAGAAACAGATATTCTTCAGCATCCAATGAAGGGTCAAGCTTTCTCTCTTTACTGCTCTGTTTAGTTAAGGATGAATAGGGTCAAAAATGCTTCTGAGGGTCAGCCCTCTCAGAATAATGAATGTTAGCTTTCTCTAGCTTCTATATCTGTTCTATTATCTATTTTACAAGTGAGGAAATTGAAGTTTAGAGATAAAGGAGGTTTATATAATAAATGATAGTAGCACAAGGTAAGATACAATTAATGATGTGTGGGTATTAGCAAAAGCTTTACAAGGGAGGTCATTATTTAGCAAGGAGCTCTGGTAGCATAGCGGTTAAGTGCTCAGCTACTAACAGAAAGGTTGGCAGTTCAAATCTACTAGTCGCTTTGTGGGAGAAAGATGTGGCAGCCTCTCCAAAAGATTTACAGCTTTGGAAACCCTATGGGGCAGTCCTCGTATGGTCAGTATGAGTCAGAATTGACTCAATAGCAATGGGTAATTATTCAGCTGGGTGTTGAAGGATGCTCAAGATTACAATACATAATACAAGAGACAGCATTCTAAGCAGAGTGAACCAGAGTGTTGAAATAGCATGGTAAATTGAGGGAAATGTAAAAATGTTGGTATTGTAAATCATAGGTCCAGGGAGCATCAGGAGATGAGTCTGGACAAGAAGAAAAGAACTATGTTGTGAAGGGTTTAGGATGCCCTGCTAAGGGTTAGAAGTGGCCTTGCAAATTGTCATTGACTAAGTGTGAGGTGGGGTAAGCATTAATCCTGGGGAGGTTATGTTTGTATTTTAGGAAGATTATTCAGGTCACCATTATGCTAGATGAGCTGCTAAGGGATTGGACAGCCTGGAGACAGAGAGCTTAACTAGAAGATCATTGCAATACCCAGGTGACAGATGATGTGTGCTTCAATGAAGATGATGGCACTGGGGATGTAGAAGTGAATAGTTTTGAAGGTAGAATAGATCTTTGTACTTGATGGAAAGTTGGTGGCACAATAAAGGACTATTATTGATTTCTGGCTCTATGAACTGATATTTAAGAACAGAATGAAAGAGTAGGCTCCATGAACAATTTTGATTAGTTTTAACAATCTTAAGGAACAGAACAAATTGCTGACTGTTTCTTCTTCTTTCTCTTTTTTTTTTTTTTTTTTTTGACTGCCCACTTTTTAAAAGGAGGTTCTAATCAAGAGGAAGCTGAATAACTTAACTAGGGAAGGGTACCAAGAAGTTCTCCTTTACCCCACCTCTAATCTCCACTGAAAGCACCTCCCACTTAACATTACACCATGTCAGTGCAGCTTTATAAGTGTTTGTGTTTCAGTGTGAGTAATTTTAATGCCATCATCAATTAATGGAAGTTTGAGCTTAGGGATTGGGAGTGGGTGGGATAGGATGTATAAGAGAAGGATCAGTTTGGAGTTATGAGTATGATGGTAATTTTTTGGCTGGGATCTTAGAATGTTAGGAGGTTGGACAATTATAGGCAACACTGCCCCTTGATGGCCCTTTGTATGCTCTGCAGTGACCTAACTCCTAATTGCCAAACTAATGCTGGGGGAACCAAAACTGACATCCAGCCATATCTCTTGATTTGCTTGGGGCTTGAGGAAAAGAACAAAAGTCCATCCCCAATAATTCATACATGTGCTGACCTGTATTAATGGATTGAGATTCCCTGAAGGTCAGAGTGGAGAAAGAAACAAGAAGGTTGCCATGAGAATGCACCTGGAGTAAGGAAGGTGCTGCTGATTAGGCCAGTCTGAACAGCAAATTTAGGATATCGGAGGGGACATGGTTTACAGAAATAGTGGGAAGCTGTATCTGGTAATCTCATATCTCTGTCTCTTTCATGTCCACAAACTGTGTCATTAGGGGCCCTAGAACTCTGTCAGGGTTCTCTCCTGAAAGAGAGGTGGAGGGTATGTTCTTCTCAGTTCAAAGGACAGATGAAAAGTAGGTCAGAATTTCATCTCCATTCAGTAGTTTATGGCCTTTGGCAAATTACCATCTTCGCCAAGCCTTGGTTTTTCATCTGGAAAATGGGTGATAATAATAGTTCTTTTTGTGACTTAAGGAGCTCTGGTAGCACAGTGACTAAGGCATCTGACTGCTAACCAGAAGGTTGGTGGTTCAAACCCAGCAGCCACTCCATGGAAGCAAGACTGGACAGTCTACTTCCATAAAGATTTACCACCTCAGAAACCCAATGGGGGTCACTATGAGTCGCAATTGACTTGATGACAGTTTTTTTTTTTGGGGGGGGGTTGCAAGTTAACTTGAGATTATGTGAAGAAAGTGCTCGATAATTACTGTTAGGTGTCAGCGAGTTGGTTCCAACTCCTAGCAACCCTGTGCACAGCAGAATGAAACACTGCCCGGTCCTACAGCATCCTCATGATCATTGCTGTGCTGGAGCCCATCTTTGCAGCCACTGGGTCAATCCATCTCATTGAGGATCTTTTTTTTGCTGACCCTCTACTTTACCAAGCAGGATACCTTTCACCAAGGCCTGGTTCCCTCTGACAACATAACCAAAGTAGTGAGATGAAGTCTGGCCATTCTCAATTAAGTACTAGGTTATATTAACAGGAAGGAGGTCTGGTGGTACAGTGGTTAAGCACTTGGTTGCCAACTGAAAGATCAGCAATTCCAACCTACCAACCAGTCTGTGGGAAAAATGTGACAGTGAAATTCCATGAAGATGTACAGCCTTGGAAAGACTGTGGGGCAGTTCTACTAGTCCTATAGGTTCACTATGACTAAGGACAATGGATTAGCATTACGAAAAACATTGGAAATGTATGTATCAGCATTATGGCTAGTGTGCTTTAGATGTTGTTGTTGTTGTTGTTGTTATGTGCCATCGAGTCGTACCTGACTCATAGCGACCCCTCCTTGGGTTTCCGAGGCAGTATCACTATGGAAGTAGATGTCCAACCTTCCTTCCAAGGAGTGGCTGGTGGGTTTGAACCACCAGCCTCCTGGTTAGCAGTCACATGCCTTAGGTACTATGCTACCAAAGCTCCCGTACTTTAGATAGACTACCCTATTTAGTTGAGAGAGTTTTGGATTTGTTTGAGTGGTAACTTCATATTAGGCTTACTCTGTTTAGTGAAATGGCCAGCAGAAATGCTCATGTAATAACATCATAAGTTCTTGACTTCTTCTCAATCTTAGGGCATGGGGCAGGCACTGAATTGCCCAATACACAGAAAGGATTGCCCAGGAGGCCTGCACAGCATCCCAGCAAGAGGCTTCAGAATCATACCCCTGAGACCCACATTTAGACGTTAACCTCTGGGAAAGAGAGCCCTTCTATGCCCCCAGGATTCAGCCAGAGCTGGCTGGAGAACAGGCTAAACAATGATACTGAGGTTGGATCTAATGAACACGTTGGGGAATGGCTTCCAGGAGCCTTTATAACCCTAAGAAATGCTCCTGCCCTCTCAGACCTGAGGAAAATGAAAATGAATCATCCAGCCCCATTGTCCCTAATCACCTCTAGACTCAACAGACCCCAACTTCACTGTTTCTGAGTCAGAGAGTTTCTCCTTGTGAACTTTCCATCCAGAGGAGCAAACTGGAGAACTTGAAGATGCCTGAAACTGACCCATGCCCTGACAGGTGAGGATCTGGAAGGTGTACCATACACATACATATACACACACATGCACACACACTCATCCCTCCATTTCCAGCCCAGTGACAAGGCAAAAGTTATGTGGTAGGTGAGCTGAGTCTGCCTAAGATCAGAAGCCTCTCCTATGAACCAAAGAACAACAGAGGACTGAAATACCCACAAAAGTTTCTATGGTTCAAAGCTTCTACAGAATCAATACCTTCTACCAAACCAAGCTTCTATGAAATCAAGTCTCTCACACCAGCTTGCTCTAAATCCTAGGGGAACCCAAACAAGAACAGTTATTTTCAAACTCAAAAAGCCAGAGCCTGGTTTGTTTTTTTTGTTGTTGTTTTTTTTTTTTTTTTCACATTCTCTCCCTAATAGGAAGTAAATATTAGAGATATTTAGTTCAGGGTAGAGGGAAGGCACAGGCTTTGGAGTCTGACAGACTTACATTTTGAATTTCTTACTAGTTACATAATCTTGGGTATATCAGATATCTCTGAGATTCAGTTTCATCATTTGCACATTTGTGGAGTATAATTGGTGTCTGACACTTTCTCACTCACTCACTGCCGTCGAGTCAGACCTGACTCATAGTGACCCCTCCTTGGGTTTCCAAGGCAGTATCACTACAGAAGTAGATTACCCAACCTTCCTTCCGAGGAGTGGCTGGTGGGTTTGAACCTCCAGCCTTCTGGTTAGCAGTCAAATGCCTTAGGCACTATGCTACCAGAGCTCCTCAACTTAGCAAGCCTAATAATGATTAGCAATTACTGATCATGATGATATCCAAGAGATCAGGGAGACTAAACTGATAAGCTCCTAGAACTGCACTCTAGGTATGGAGGTACAAAAAGAAGGATAGAGATAATGGAGAGAAAGTGATAGAGGAGAGAAAGAGAGCCCCTGTCCTGTTCAAAGAGAGGTGGTCCTAACAGTGGTTAGGATAATAGGACACCACAGACACCTACTGTGCTCAGCATATGCTCAGGCATATCCTATGCCTTCAATTAGGGAAAAGCTTAGGGACCGGAGCTACATGAGTGAGATGTTCTAGGGATTGGGAAGGCAAGTAGAGAGAGAGCATCTTGCCTTTCAAAGTCATTCTCAGTGTTCCACAAAGAAGGTTTGTGTGTGTGTGTGTGCCCACTTTGTTGGAGGAGGGGAAAAGCAAGTGATAGAGACCATATACCTTGTTTCCACTTGACAGGCCTAAATGTCTTTTCCCATCTTGGCATGTAGGCCATGCCCAGTTCTCACCATCTCCAAATAGTCCACACTGACTTCTCTAGTCAAATGGATATCTTTTTTTCTGGACCATGTTACAGCACAGAAAGTACAATTTATATTTGAATGGATATTATTATCTTGACTGTCATTTAAATGACCCATGTGTATTTTCTTTCATTCCCAATGAGATCCAAAAATTCTTATTGGCAAGTTCTATTAATGCTCTTTTTTCTCACATCATAGTTCTACTAATTTAGACAGTAGTAGATACATGCCTGTGAATTAATAATTAAATCCTGATACATGTAAGGGTTTTACCTACACAGATAACAACTACAAGGGATGGGGAAACCAGGCAGAATGAACCAAACCACTGTTTCAGACTTCCTCCTTCTAGGACTTTCTGAGGAGCCGGAGCAACAGCATCTCCTCTTTGGCATTTTCCTGGGCATGTACCTGGTCACTATGGTGGGGAACTTGCTCATCATCTTGGTCATCAGCTCTGACCCACATCTTCACTCCCCAATGTACTTCTTTCTGGCCAACCTATCGTTAACTGATGCCTGTTTCACTTCTGCCTCCGTCCCCAAAATGTTGGCCAACATTTATTGCCAGAGTCAAGCCATTTCCTACTCTGGATGCCTTACACAACTCTATTTTCTTCTTATGTTTGGTGGCCTTGACAATTGCCTCCTGGCTGTGATGGCCTATGATCGTTATGTGGCTATCTGCCAGCCACTACACTACAACACAGCTATGAGTCCCCAACTCTGTGCACTAATGCTGGGCATATGCTGGCTGCTAACCAACTGTCCTGCCCTGATGCACACATTGCTGTTGACCCGTCTGGCCTTCTGTGCCCAGAAAGCCATCCCCCACTTCTACTGTGATCCCAGTGCCCTACTGAAGCTTGCCTGCTCAGATACTCACATTAATGAGTTGATGATCATCACTATGGGCCTGATGTTTCTCACTGCTCCCCTCATGCTGATTGTCCTCTCCTACATCCACATTTCTTGGGCTGTGTTTAGCCTCTCATCTCCTGCAGGGCGATGGAAGGCCTTCTCCACTTGTGGCTCTCACCTCACAGTGGTCCTGCTCTTCTATGGGTCTCTTATGGGTGTGTATTTACTTCCTCCATCAACTCATTCTACAGAGAGGGACAGCAGGGCTGCCATTCTCTATATGGTGATTATTCCCATGCTAAACCCATTCATCTATAGCTTAAGGAACAGAGACATGAAAGAGGCTTTGGGTAAACTTTTTGGCAGTGGGAAAATATTCTTCTTACCATGTCAGTGATGCCTGATCCTGGAACCAGAACAAACCACTGCACTTCTATCACTTCAACAATACCATCACTCTCAGACTGATTTTAAGGAAAGGTTATCGGGTAACTCGGAATGAAATGGTTCTGTAGCAGTCTTGCTCCTGATTGCAGTGAGGCAATCATTACTAAGAGTGGAACATCAGCTCCTCTCCTCTTCTCTAAAATTAGCACATTGTCCACAGGAAGTAAGGCATATGATGTACAGCTCTGGAACCAGTGAACTCTGTCCTTTGGGCAGCACGGGATGAGATAGAAGGATAAGAATACAAGTATTTGTTGACCACCTGCAATTTTTCTCCTTGTTCTTCACACTGGTCCTTTTGAAGTAGACTTATAAGAGCTGTGGCCTTAGGTTGTGGAATAACTAATACCTTGCCAAAGCCAGGTAAGTTTGATTCTGATGCCTATCATCTTTCCATTACATTATATTGTGGAGGTCACAACAGGGCAGTTTGGGAACTATATTTAAGGCTACTATTGTTATGATTATGACAGGCTATGGAGAATTAAAATAATATATTTTATTGTACTTCCTTAATATTTAATTTCATCAACTATTTTAAAGCTCTTCTTCATGTTATTATGGGGAGTGGTAAAAAGAAGCCAATGTTTGTCGTTTGCCCTCTGTGTGCCAGTTATATACTGAGTGTACAATTGGTTCTCTAGGTTCTGTTGTAATATATTCCCTACAAAACAAAGCAGTAAATCAAGTGTGTTGGAAATTTTAAGAGAATAATTTGATGAAAAGTAGTCTGGTGGAAATTGGTATTCTAAGAAGTCACATAGCTAAACAGCCATTTTCCTTTTGCAGGGGAATTATTTACTTTATATATCTACATTTAAAAATGTATGTATTTTATAATAAAAAACTACACACACACACACACATATATATATAAAATAAAATTTAAACCCCAAACCACGTACTGCCAAGAAGTCTATTCTGACTCATAGTGACCCTCATTGGGTTTCCAAGGCTGTAAATCTTTACAGAAGTAGATTGCCTCATCTTCCTTCTGAGGAGCAGCTTGGTGGGTTTCAACTGTGAACATTTTGGTTAGCTGCCAAATGCCTTTCCCACTATGCCACCAGAGCTCCTTCAAATAAAATTTAGAGCTGTAGAAAAAAAAATGTTCCAATAATTAGCAAGACATTCCAGAGAGATAAAGAGGCACCTAAACAGGGCTCTTTAAAGTCTTGGTAACAAGTTCAGTTGAACAAAGTATAAAAACAAGATGAGACTCTTCTCTGACACCCATACACAGAGTTCAGGAATTCAAAGAACAGGAGTAGGATTAATTCTGATCTGACAGGTAGCAAGGTTACATATAGCATTTGAGGAAGGAATCTGAGGTTGATAAAACAAGAAAATCGTAAGAACATTGTGTTATAATGTACAATAAACTTTGTAATTAAAGAAAGAATGTTAGTATCTATGTGCATTTCTCTTTGGTCATTCTCTCCCCTTCCCCTATCTGTCCTTTCTCCTTGGATAGACGAGGTTGGAATAATGAGGCAACTGGAGAAACTAGACCTTCCTGGCCTTGAATTAGGTTATTAGTCCCAGACCACAGCAATTAACTACTGCAATCTCTACTACCGAAACGAAAGTCAGAAAAAGCAAGTTTTGTATTTGTGATTAATCCTTTTCTGAATTAATTTCCTATCAATAATATCCCCAGACTTCCCCTTCAGTCACCCAGGATTGTGACAGCTTGTAGTTTACCGGCTACTCAGTCAGCTGTCCCCCTGTATCAGTACTCTATCATAGTGATCCCAATCAAAACTCTCTTTGTTATCTGCAAAACACCACATAACGTAGATGAACTTGGAGGACATTATGCTGAGTGAAATAAGTCAATCACAGAAGGACAAATATAGTATTAGTTCATTATTGTACAAAGTCAAGGAAAGGTTTATATACAGAAGGAAACTTTCTTTGTTGGTTACCAGGAGTGGGAGGGGAGAGGAGAGAACACTGCAAAAAA
>NW_006921624.1:2234574-2241667 GCF_000298275.1 Orycteropus afer afer | reverse complement strand
AAGGCTCAGGGGTACAGGATTATCTTCTGTGTCTGTGTTAATTGGTTTCCCTTTTCTTTGTTGAAGAGGGTCTGTGCAGTCTTTCTGCCTAGTCCGCCATCTTACTGGAACCTCTAAACTTAATTATATCTTTTAAAAGATATATGTTGTATTTCTGAATAAGGTTAATCTTTTCCTAGGAAAGTTTGTATTTTCAAAGGGGAATTTTTAAAACCAAAATAATTTCAAATATGTTTGGACAGACTTCTGAGCCCAGGAAATTTTAGGTGCCAGCATACGGCTGAATGATTATATGGTTATACTTCATCCATTTCTCCATTCCCCACTTCTGAAACCACCTCTATCCCATACCAGACTCAGAAATAAATATGATCTTGTTTGGATAGAGGGAATAAGTTGGAAAAGTATAGCATGTATATTCTAAATCAGTAATCCAGAAATAAAAGGTCATTGGTACTTTACTTTCCATCCCCTAGAAGTTATGTTTGCCTTTACTTGATGTTTTTAAACCTAATATCAAGCTTTGATATATTCTAATAAGGAAAAGTATTTCTCTTGTCAATGAAAATTTAGATACTTCATATGATATCTAAGAAACCACTATATATTGGGGGTACAGCTAATAAAGGAGCTCTGGTGGCATAGTGCCTAAGACATTTGACTGCTAACCAGAAGGCTGGCTGTTCAAACCCACCAGCCACTCCTTGGAAAGGAAGACCTCCATACTGCCATAGAGATACAGCCTCGGAAACCCAAGGAAGGGTTGCTATGGATTGGGTCTGACTCCACGGCAGTGAATTTTTTGTTGTTGTTGTTTACAGGTAATAAAATTCTAGGATAGAAATAGTCCTTTATATAACAAAGAATAATAAAAAGTCATTTAGAAATAATACCATCACACATTTATATTCTAAGATACTGTTAGATATTATGTTGTTGTTGTTGTTATATGCCATCAAGTCAGACCTGACTCATAGTGACCCCTCCTTGGGTTTCCAAGGCAGTAACACTATAGAAGTAGATTGCCCCATCTTCGTTCCCAGGAGTGGCTGGTGGGTTTGAACCAGCAGCCTTCTGGTTAGCAGTCAAGTGCCTTAGGGACTATACTACCAGAGCTCCCGTTAGATATTACAATCGGGTTTTTAAATGATAATGCTGTAGTGGGACAAGTAAGAGAGGTACTCTAGGATGCTGCTGGTACTGGGAACATAAGTTGACACCACTTTCCAGGAAATAATGTGGCAATATTTATTACGGGCACTAAAAATATTTGTACATCATGATCTATTCTTTCACCTCCAAAAAATGGCAAAAAGAAAAAGAAAAAAAATTGTCAAAAAAAAAATTTTTTTTTTGGAGGAACAATATTCAATCTAAACTGATTGCTCTGTACTTGTATAACTATCATCTTGGGGTCTTACTTTTATTTCTTTTGTGTTATATCTCCTATTTTCCTAAATTCCAGGTTTTCCTCTTTCTTGGTTTACTTCTTCATTATGGTATCATACATTTGTCCATTTTACTTGAAAATGGGTTAGTGGGAGAAGGTTTTTTTTTTCTTTTTAGCTCATGAATGTCTGAAGATGCCTATATGCTGCCTTCACATGTTCAATATGTCAAAATTTTTTGTACAGATATTAATGATAAGAGAAACAGAAACCACTCAAATTTTAATCAGTAGTTTATAGTTGGAACTCTGGTGGCGTTGTGCCTAAGGACTTGACTGCTAACCAGAAGGCTGGCGGTTCAAGCCCATCAGCCACTCCTCGGAAGGAAGACTGGGCAATCTATTTCCGTAGTGATACCGCTTCAGAAACCCAAGGAGGGGCTGCTATGATCGGGTCCAACTCCACAGCAGTGAATTTCATTTTGTTTTTTTGATATTGATATGATAGGCTATTGTGTGGACTTGCTAATTCTTTGGTAGCATATTTTTAAAGACCTGAAAATGTAAACCCAGTGACAAAACAAACCCACTACCATCAAGTCAGTTCTGACTAATAGCAACATCTATTGGGTTTCTAAGGCTGTAAATTTTTATGGAAGCATCTTTCTCCCATGGAGTGGCCAGTGGATTCAAACCACTGACCTTTTGGTTAGCAGCCCAATACTTTAACCAGGGCACCACCAGAGCTCCAATGATACAAGACTACCAAACCAAAACTAAAGACACTGCCATCGAATTGGACCCAACTCATAGCAACCCCTCCTTGGGTTTCCAAGGCATTATCTCTATGGAACTAGATTGCCCAAACTTCCTTCCAAGGAGTGGCTGGTAGGTTTGAACCACCAGCCTTCTGGTTAGCAGTCTAATGCCTTAGGCACTAGGCCACCAGAGCTCCTGATACATAACTGCACTGGGGGGTGGTGAGGGTGGGGTGGGGGGAACGACAACTACAGACGACACAGTCTTTTCCCCACAAGATTATCTTGTATTCTGAAGAAGTTCTCTGTCTATCCACATAAGAGTCCAGTATTATAGTTATTCCAGGATCAAGACTACATTTAATTATTGTATTAATCAAATTGCTGTGTACGGAAAAATACACCACCACAAGTGCTTTAAGAAGAACTGGAGTTAAATCATGAAATTGGGTGCTTATAAAGCCATAAGAAGTGCTATAGGATCACGGATCATGGGCTCTAGGCTGAGTCTCCAGGAATAACCAGAATCAAAAAAAACCAAACTCACTGCCTTGGAGTCCATTAGACTCCCAGTGACCCCTTCTTGGGTTTCCAAGGTGGTATCTCTATGGAAGTAGATTGCCCAATGTTCCTTCCGAGGAGTGGCTGGTAGGTTTCTGGTTAGCATTCAATTGCCTTAGGCACTATGCCACTGAGAAGAGTATAAATTGGATCCACCTAGGGTACTACCTCTTATCCAATGGAGGAGAAGGGGAATCAGAAGGTGACATAATAATGATTGCACTCAAGACATAGTAGGGTAGCTGCAACCCAAGAACCAGAAAGTCAACATCAACACTAACTCTTACCTCTTACTAAACTGGAAATTTGACACAGAAATGTGGGATCCATCTGCCACCCCCAATGCAACTGGCTGTCAGCCTCTATGGACCCGGCAACTGGACATTGAAATTCTGCTGCATTAAATAAAATAAAGGCCTGTGACTATTTCTGACAGTTGGAAAAACAAAACAAACAGACCAAACGCCAGATGTCCTCCAATTCATTCAACATTTCAAATCAGGCTTGTTTCCAGTGTGCTTAGGGGTCAAGCTGAAAGCACAGGGTCTTCTTAGTTTCTGTCTATGCACACATTTTGTCCTCAGCATGCGTGTGGCTTTCTCAAGTCCCTCATACACGTGGTGTTTTGAAAGCATTTATTTCTGAAAGAAATTCTCACTTGGGCTTCTCCTTCAACACTTAAACATTAGGTACAAGCTCTAACTGCATTATTTATTACTGACAGATGACTACAGACGGTAACTAAAGAGCTCTGCCGATGCAGTGCTTAAGGCACTTGACTGCTAACCAGAAGGCTGGCGGTTCAAACCCACCAGCCACTCCTCGGAAGGAAGGTTGGGTAATCTACTTCTGTAGTGATACTGCCTTGGAAACCCAAGGACGGTTGCTATGAGTCGGGTCCGACTTGACGGCACATAACAACAACAACAAAGATTTACCACCATGGAAACCCAATGGGTATTGCTATGAGTCAGAATCGATTTGATGGCAGTGAGTTTGGTTTGCATTTTAGTTACGGATGGTAACAGCTTTCAGGCATTGCTCACCATTCCTCTTCACTGTGTGTGTCTCCTTAAGGCAGCCCCCAGACAGATCAAAAGAGACACACACAGAATTCACTAGAAAAATCTGGTCTGCTCGCTCCAAAACCCGAAGTCAGGCCCCACCCTTAGAGTGCAGCCCATGTTCCACTGGGCTGTCAGTACCACAGGTAAGCTGGGAAGTGGGAGGGGTGCAAACGTTTTCCTACCCTTTAAAACTCTGTGTTTTTTTTTTTTTTTTTCTTTATTCAGCATTTGCTGCATTGCTGCAACACTTCAATTGTTTTTCAAAGTTCTTAGAGACTTGAGTTTACCGATTTCCACTTGTTTCTCTTGAAGACTGTAGGGATATAATGTGATGTGTGACATAGTGCCTAAGGCATTTGACAGCTAAGCAGCAGGTTGGTGGTTCAAACCCACTAGCCACTCATCGGAAGAAGGTTGGGCAATCTACTTCGGTAATGATACTGCCTTGGAAACCTAAGGAGGGGTCACTATGAGTTGGATCTGACTCGACAGCAGTGAGTTTGGTTTGGTTTTCTAATGTGATGTGTACATTACTGAGTTTTTCTCATAAGCTAATATATCATACATTTTTTTCTTGTAAATATTTTTGTCATGATGGTAAAAAAATTGTAACAAAAAATTATCATTTTAACCATTTTTAAGGGTAATATTTACTGGTATTCATTACATTCACCATGTTGTGTGACAATTCTCTGCCAATTTCTAAAAGTTCTTCATCACCCCCAAGCAAAAACTCAGATCCCTAAAGCAGTAATTCTCCATTCCCATTCATCTTTATAATTGTTTTCTTTGGCTCAAGCACAGTGAATAGTCTCACAATTTTGGATCTAACGTTCTTGATATAATCATTAGATCAAACATGTTAATTATATTCTTACATCTGTTAGATCATTATTGATTTGCCACTAATTAAACTCCTACATATTTGGAAATTAAAATTTAACCTATGAAAAAATTCTTGAGCTTTCCATATGGATATTCCATTACTCCAATAATTCCAATCAAAATCTTCCTAGTATCACTGTATATGTGTGTATGAATTGTCACACTGATTCTAAAACTTACATAGAAATACAAAGAGACACAAAGAGCCAAAATAACCTTGTAGGAAGGACAAATAGGAAGACTCACACTGCTAAATACTAAGATTTATCACAACTATATTGTAATTGTGGCAGTGTGGTGTTGTAATGTGGTGGTGGTTGTTAGGTGTCATTGGGTCAGTTCTCATAACAAACCTGTATACAACAGAGTGGAATACTGACTAGTCCTGCACCACCTTCACATTTCTGTTGTTGTTGCTGTTATATGCCGTCAAGTCGGACCCGACTCATAGTGACCCCTCCTTGGGTTTCCGAGACTTTATCGCTACGGAAGTAGATTGCCCAACCTTCCTTCCGAGGAGTGGCTGGTGGGTTTGAACCACCAGGCTTCTGGTTAGCAGTCAAGTGCCTTAGGCACTATGCTACCAGAGCTCCCTTCACATTTCTGTGGTCGTTGGTAATCTTGAGCCCATCATTGTAGCCGCTGCATCAATCCATCTCATCTAGAGTCTTCCTCTTTTTCACTGACCATCTACATTACCAAGTATAGTATCCTTCTCCAGGAACTGGTCCCTCTGACAATGACCAAAAGATGAGAGACAAAGCCTCACCATCCTTGCTTCTAAGGAGCATTCTGGCTCTACGTCATCTGAGACAGATTTGTTTCTTCTTCCAGCAACCAATGGCATATTTAATATTCTTTGCCAACATCATAATTCAAATGTATCAGTTCTTCTTTGGTCTTCCTTATTCACTGTCCGAAAGAGCTCTGGTGGTGTGGTGGGTAAGGCATTTGTCTACTAACCAGAAGGTGGACTGTTCAAATCCATCAGCTGCTCTGTGGAAGGAAAATGAGACAATCTACTTCTGCAAAGTTTTACAGCCTTGGAAACCCAATGAGGTTGCTATGAGTCAGAATCAACTCAGTGCCCGTCGGTATTAATTGTCCAGCTTTTGCATGCATATGATGTCATTGAATATACCACAGCTTGAGTGTTGTAATAAGGATAGATAAACCAATGAAGCAGACAAGGCCCACTTATCACCTGATATGTGACAAAAGTGAAACTGTAACATAGTGAGAAAAGCAGCACTGGGGTAATTGAATATCCATATGGAAGAAAGAGGAATAATAACACATACCATAAAAAAAATCATTTCCAAAAGTATCAAAACTAAATTTAGGAGACAAAAAAGAAAAATCTTTTTGGAAATAATATAGGACACTATCTTTACATACATATTTGGCCAGGTAAAAATAAAATGAACAAATGAAAAATTGGGCTACATTAAAGAACTGTTATTCATCAAAATGCCTCATGTAGAGAGTGAAAAGACAACTTACAGAGTGGGAAAAGAGTCTATATATCTATATCTTCAACAAAGAAAAAAATACAAAATACATGATGTATGTCAATAATATATATTAGTATAATAATATAATAATTATAATAATGTATGTGATATATGACATACAAATATTATATACATCTCCATAAGAGAAAAGAACAAAACCCCAATAGAAAAAGCAAAAGAAATTAATAGATACTTCACAAAACAGATGTCCAAATGACAAATATCATATTAAAAAGTATTCCAATTGAGTTTATATCAAAAAATACAAATATAAACCCCAAGATACTATTACACATCCATCAGCATGGCTAAAACTTAAAAGACTAACAATCCAAGTCTTGCTGGAACTGTGGAACAACTAAAACTCTTTCATGCTACAAATGGCAGTGTGTATTGGTATAAACCCTTTGGAATACTGTTGGATAGTGTGGTACTTCAGTTTGTGTGTCAACTTGGCCAGGCCTGGTTGAATGGCTGGGCAGCTGTATGTAGTATTCCCCATGATAAGACTGGTAATCAACTCCATGGTGGAATCTACTGTGAGCAGCTGAGTAGCTGCCTTAGGGAATGTTGTCTTCTTCCTGTATATAAGCAGAATCTTTGGGGAATGAATGGTCTCTAGCTTATGGCACCTTGAACCCTTCATGTAACCGAGTTGTTATTCAGCAGCCTGTCATGCTCTGCTGACCTTGGGACTTAAAATGGACTTGAATTAATGGCCTGTCATGTGATTTGGTAATATCAGGACTGTGCCTTTTTACCTGTCAACCTTGGGCTTGTTAGCCTCAGCAGCCAGCAGCTGTCTGAGTGAAGAAAAGCCTCTAGCTTCTGTGGGCCAGGAGCTGGAGGCAGAACTGAAGCCTAAGGCTGAGGGGCTTTCACCCAGCCCCTAGAGCCTGGCACTTTGAACTTGGACTTAAA
>NW_006921624.1:2215087-2234019 GCF_000298275.1 Orycteropus afer afer | reverse complement strand
ACATAAGAGTTAGAATATTGGCCAAGATACTTGGGCCAAGACATCTCAAGATAAGACGAGGAAATGATCTCTGAGAAATAAATCTCTGTTGTCCCCATTGGAACCATTTACCCAAATTCTTTTTCTAAGTTACAGATTAAAGGGAGTAAGTTGATAGTAGCAAGCTCAGAGCAGAGTATCCTGAGGTGACAGACAGTGGGCACACCTTTAAGAGCCTACAAGTAGAACAGGAGTCCCACCTGTAAAGAGCAGTCGCCTTGTCTCATCAGGGATTCAGAGACAATTAGTTTCTATCCCCACTAATGAGAACTCTGGGGCCTCCAACTATGGAAAATATTCCCAGAATGAGCCCCCTCAAATCCTCCTACTTGCACTTACTGTGACTCTAGAAATCAGCCCCACAGTTGCCTACTACACTGGATTTTCTTTCCAGTTCATAAAAGGAAGAAGCTGAGTCTTCAGACGGAGCTGTGATGTGAATTTGCCCTTACCCAAAGGGAAAGTGTTAAGGCTACAGATCCCACAGCTCAACAGCAACTGAGGTTGGTTGAAATCACCTGGATGAGTGGTGAATCAGACCAGAATTCAAGTCTGGGATTTTCTATTAACTAGCTGTATAGTTTGGGACAAACTACATCATACTTCAGTTTCCTTTTCCCAAAATATAGAATTTATGTTATGAAATGTAAAAATCCAATTAAACAAGTAAAACAATTAGCAAAGTAACTGGAATATGTTTACACTCAATACCTGTTAACTATCTGTGGTGGTTAAGTTTGTGTGTCAACTTGGCTGGGCCTGGTTGAGTGGCTGGCCAGTTGGATGTAGTATTCCCCATGATGAGACTGGTAATCAACTCCATGGTGGAGTCTACTGGGAGCAGCTGAGTAGCTGCCTTTGGGTATGTGGTCTGCTTCCTATATATAAGAAATAGCTTTGGGAATGGTCTCTAGCTTATGGCATGCTTGAACCCTGAATATAGTCATGTCATTGTTCAGCAGCCTGCCATGCTCTGCTGATCTTGGGACTTTCAATGGATTTGAATTAATGGCCTGCCATGTGGTTTGGTAACATGGGGACTGTGCAATTTTATTTGTCGACCTTGGGCTTGTTAGCCTCAGCAGCCAGTAGCTGCCTGAATGAAGAGACGCCTCTGGCTTCAGTGGGCCGGAAACAAGAGGCAGAGCTGAAGCCCAACGTCAAGAGGCTTTCACACAGCCCTTAGAGCCTGGCACTTTGAACTTGGACTTCTAGCCTCCCGAACTGTCAGAGAATAAACTCCTGTTTGTCAAGCCATCCCATTGGTGGTATATTCTTGTCAGAGCGGCACTAGGTACCCAAAACACTATTCTTCTTGCTATTGTTGTTGTTGCTATCCTTGAGATGTTTTGTAACTTACCTATAGCTGTTATATGACACAGGTAGGTGCCAGAGTCTGCCTTACCCCAGAGTTTAAACTGTTGAGTACTAAGTTATTCTGCTCTTTGTTATAGGGGGGAAAAATAATCAAGAGAACGGAAATAAACTATAAAACCACGAGGCAGTTACTACGTCTTTCTGGAATGCTAGTTGTCTTGATTACTATTTTCTCTGTGTTTATTCTGACTTCCTTAGTTTCTATTCCTATATTACAAAGATTTACACAAGACTCTAGTGGCCAGGATGCTGCCTCTCTTTCCAGCTCAACATGAATTTGTATCATCAGAGCTAAACACCACCAGCTAGACTCTCTGTATCACCACTTGTAAGTTTTGAAAAGACAATCCGACCAGCTAAAATTGATTCAGTTGACTGTGTGGTTTAGTCAGCAATGGCCAGAGGGTCAGGGCTGTCTCCATGCCACCCAAGTGTCATCCTGCTCTCTCTTCTTCAGCCACACTGGTCTCAGGACCATCACATATGCTGGGAAGTTTATATCCCTTATGTCTTGACTGATGTAATCACTACTTCAAGTTCTACCGTACATTTAACGTGCTTGAAGAAGTTTTCTTTGAACTATAATATAAATTAGGCCCTTCAATTATACTTTCTCAGTGGTACTTCTATACCTCTCATTTTTTAACCTTATCAGAGTTTATAACTATATGTCTATGTGTTTCATTGTTTATTGTCGGTCTCGTTACTTAGCCTGTAAGTTCCCTAGAGGTTTGGGCAGTACCTGTTTCAATTAACCTTACATAACAGGTATTCCTGGCATAGACTAGGCAATCAAAAACTATTTAAATAGATGAATAATTATAAACATGACTCCATAGAATTACTGTGGCAACATTTCAAAGAATAAGTCTACTTCACATAGTAACATTCTCAAAGCACTTAACAAATATTTGTAGTGAGTACCCATGAGAAAAATAAAGGTCTGCTTGCCTCAGAAGGTGGCTTTGCATAATGAACCAACTGCCAGATTTGATAGAAGAGAGACCTTAGTTTGAATGATTTAAGTCATTCAACCAAGTTGACTTAGTTACTTACTATCTGTGTGGTGTTATTAGATTGGTCAATTAACCTCTCTGTTTCCTGATCTGAAAATATAGCATAGTGACACATAGCTCATAGGCTGGGTGGATTAAGTCATTGGCACATAGTAAACACCTCATAATGTTTTTTTCCTTAATACCTAAAATCTTGTAAACTGTTCCTGAAACCTCTTTGCCTTCTCGGTTCTCTCCTTTTCTGGGAATAGCTCAGTCATCCAAATCTCTGGCGTTCCTTCTCTCAGTCTTCTGATGTTTCCAGGAGGTTCCAAAGACTCTACCCTTTAAGAGATATTCTAGATATAATTTCTCAGGTATTTTTAGTCATATATCTTTAAAAGGCTTCCCTTGATACAGTAAATTACCCTAATTCCTTCCCCTTCGCTTCAGAAAATTTAAATACTTGTACCCGAAGGGTGTAGCTGGTGGGGTGAAATGCCTTTTACTCTAGAGTCCAGATCCATCACTTATGTTCCTTGGGCTAGTTACTGAACTCTCTGTAGCACAGCTCCCTCCACTTTACTCTAACTCCACGTTAACACCCAGGGTTCCTGTAGGTGTCTCTTCACTACCTTCCCACTTGTATTCTTATACCTACAATCCTCTACACAGTAACAAAGTTGCTATCATATCACATGCATATCATAAAATCAATTCATGGTAGTCTGCTGCTTAACCACCCTTTCACTCCTAAAAGTCTTTGATTGCACTGAAAATAAAATGTAACTTTCCTAATTTGCATGCCATGTACATATATGACCTGCTCCTGACTACCGCCTCAACCTCCTCTCCTTCCTCTCTCCTTTACTCACTTTACCTGAGCCACACTTTGCCCTCTTTCTGCTCCTCCAAATGCATGCACTCATCCTCCTGTGGTACTTGCTGTTCCCTGCCTCTGATATGCCCTTCCATGCAGTTCTTTATCTGGATGGCTGCTCTTACTCATTTCTTGCTGTTGAGTTCTTTGCTGACCATTCAATTTAAAGTAATCCACTAGTCACCACTACATTCTGTTTCCATTTAGCACTTATTTTCTTGTTTATTTAAATGTTACTATTTTACGTGTAGTGTCCTCTGACTAGAATATTAACTCCATAAGGGCAGGACCTTGCTGTCTTCTTCACCATTGTTTCCCTGATGTCTGAATCAGGAACTGACAAGTACTTAAAAAAACAAAACAAAACAAAACTGTCAAGTCAATTCTGACTCATAGTGACCCTATAGGACATAGTAGAATTGTCCTATAGGGTTTCCAAGGCTGTAAAATTACAGAAGCAGTCACATCTTCTTCCTGCAAAGGAGTTGCTAAGTTTGAGCTGCTGACATTTGGTTAGCAGCTGAGTGCTCTAACTATTGCACCCTACAGCTCCTTGACATATAATAAGTACTTAATAAATGTTTATGGAGTGAATCG
Organism: Orycteropus afer afer; assembly: GCF_000298275.1. Classification (NCBI taxonomy): domain Eukaryota; kingdom Metazoa; phylum Chordata; class Mammalia; order Tubulidentata; family Orycteropodidae; genus Orycteropus; species Orycteropus afer. The sequence goes on along the minus strand of NW_006921624.1, from coordinate 2,230,131 downwards.
ATGGATTACTCCTGGGTGTCTTAGCAGAAGGCAGCCTTTGTGGTGCAATGGTTAAGCACTCAGGTTCTAACCAACGGTTGGAACTTACCCAGTGGCTCCGTGGGAGAAAGACGGCTACCTGCTCCTGTAAAGGTTACAGTCTAGAAAGTCTATGGGGCAGTGCTACTCTGTCACATGGGATCACTATGGGTCAAAAATCAACTCCATGGCACTTAATTACAATAACAACAACAAGCCTTAATAGAGGCTGAGTAGTAGAAAGATAGGCGCTCTGGTAGCATAGTGCCTAAGGCACTTGACTGATAACCAGAAGGCTAGCAGTTCAAACCCAGAAGCCACTCCTCAGAAGGAAGGACAAAGGCACATAACAACAACAACAGTAGAAAGATTAAGATCACAGACTTTAAAGTCAGAACTGCCAAGATTTAAACTTAAACCTCTATCTTTTTCTAGGAGTTTCTTCATTAATAAAACGGACATGACAATAACTACTTCATAGGCCTTGTCAAGATTTCAACAAGATAATGCACAGCTATCAATATTCTGAAGTCATCTTTATTATATGCCTTTGCTTCCATTGAGACAATATCAGGACAAGGAAAATTTCTGAAGTGCATCCTTCATTTTATTCCTTAGTTACGCCAGCAACATGAAACCTGGAAACCACACTAGTGTCTCTGAATTCCTCTTTCTGGGCCTCTCTGAGCAGTGGGAGCAACAGCCTCTCCTCTTTGGCGTCTTCCTGGGCATATACCTGGTCACGGTGGTGGGGAACTTTCTCATCATCCTAGCCATTGGCTCTGACCCACGTCTCTACACCCCCATGTACTTCTTCCTAGCCAACTTCTCCCTCACTGACCTGTGTTTGTCATCCACCACCGTTCTCAGGATGCTGGTGAATATCCAGGCTCACAGACACACTATCCCCTATGCTGGATGCCTATCTCAGATCTACTTCTTCCTGTGGTTCACTGGTCTAGATGTTTTTCTCCTGGTGGTGATGGCGTATGACCGGCTTGTGGCTATCTGCCACCCCCTTCACTATACGTTGGTCATGAGTCCCAGGCACTGCATCCTGCTGGTAGCCATGTCCCTAGTAATTGCCCATTCATATTCTCTAACCCACACTATTCTCCTGACTCAGTTATCCCTCTATGCTGATAACATCTACATGTCACCTCACCAACAGAGTGACAATTTCTCAGTTGTCTTTTTTGACATGCCTGTGACTTTTTGCATTTTATTCCTGCTGCCTTGAAAAATTATCTCTATTTTCTATTTTGTAATGTCCTGTCCTCACTTCAAACGTCATCATGATATGTTAACTTCTTTATGAGGCCTTCCTGGATTCATTTATCCCAGCAAATCAAGCATTTGTTGATGCAGGACTCAGAATCAATTGGGCTTGATCTGCACAGAAGATTATACTAAAGAGAAATTAGTAAGACTTTCTACGTTCAAGCAGGGCTCATGTGACACATGGGAACACTGAGGCACTCTAAAAGCCATCTTCTGCTCACGAACATTTGAGGATTCTCGAGCAGCACATGGGAGGCTGGGAATCTGGGACTACAACCCACTGCCATTGAGTCCATTCCAACTCCTACTGACCCTACAGGACCAAGTAGAATTGCCCCATAGTGTTTCCAAGGTTATATATGTTGATGGAAGCAGACTGCCTATTCTTTCTCCCTTGGAGAGACTGGTGGGTTCAAGTTGCCAAACTTGCAGTTAGCTGCCTAATGTTTTTTTAACCACAGCACCATCAGAGCTCCTTAAGCTGAGCCTAGGACTCCCAAAAGTCATAGTAAAATTTCCTATAATCTTGTAGTACTTAGAAGACAAGATCATACACCTAGGAAGAGGCTGCTTCAAATAACAGCAGCTCTCCACTTCAAGATAACTAGAGATACTGAAGAAGCAAGGTCATTGATGGCAAAAAAGACCACAAATTATATGATCTGATTTATGTGAAATGTTCAAAATAGGCAAATCTATAGAAACAGCAGAAAGTAGATTAATGGACACTACCATAACAACAGGGATGGGGAGTAAGGTGGGGACAGTTGGGGAATTACAGCTAAAGGAGCAGGAGTTTCTTTAGGGGATGACGAAAATGTTCTAAAATTGTGGTAATGGTTGAATATACCACAAACCATTGAACTGTACACTTTAAATAGCTGAATTGCATATGTGAATTACATCTTAATAAAGTAGCTACCAAAAGATAAATAATTGGATGGTTTAATAGTGAACTGAACACAGCAGGAAATCAAAGTCAACTCCTAGGTGAATTACAAAAAGGAAAGAGATTGAAAGAAAAACAGAAGAGAGCCAAAAAGCCATGAGGAAACCTGGAAAGGTTTAACATGTGTGTGTGTTTAGAGTCCCAGAAGGAGACAAGAGAAAAACAAGGGGGCAGAGGCAATATTCAAAATAATAGTGCCTGAGAATATTCCAAAACTAAAGGCAGATTGTTTCATATTCCTATGATCTTAGTTATGATTAGAAGTTCTTCATCTTGAGGATACAGGAAAGGCAGAACTCTTTGTTACTCATAGCTCCTGACAAAACAAGGCTACCACACACCTCACACGGGGTTGCCCCAGGGGACAGGGTAACAATAAGATGCAACTGCAGGAGAAGGATTTCATATGGCAAGCAGGGTGGGGTTAGCTACGTTTTACAGGCTTCCGGAGGATTGGGTATTTTTGAATAATTCCAGGCTTCAGGGCATAAAAAGCTGATTCTAGTGGTTTGTTGCCTGTCCCAGGGCATTTAGGGAGGTGCACAGGGGCCCAATAAGGGAAGTGGTTACACTGTGGATTTAGTCAGCTGCCCCACAAGGGGAAGTGACCTACCTCTAGCCAGGGCTTCAGAACTGGGTCAAAACAGCATTTCAAAAAGAACTATATTACTCCAACATCAACTCACAGATTCAAGAAGACAAATGAAATCAAAGCAGGGTAAACACAAATTAAAATACAATAGCCACATAGTAGACAAACTGCTGGAAATCAAAGAGAAAAAGAAAAAAGCAAGAGGGAAATTAGTGTGAAAGTAATAAAAACTGACAGCTTATAGAAGTTGAAATAGAAATGTCATGGCATCCCATCCTCTAGTGAAACAACCGAGTTGTATTCAGCCTGGTTTCTCATTGGCTTTTCTCCCTTCCTTTTCTCACTGGCCCTATTCCCTGAGGAGCTCTGGTGGTGTAGTGGTTAAGGCATTTGGTTTTCAAAATGGTCACTCTGTGTCAGATCCCCATTCTGTCTGTCTCCTCCATCACTGTTTTTGTTCTGTTTCTTTTTCCAATTAGCGTTTAATCCAATTATTTTCTTTGTTTCTTTGTCTGTTTAATCCAATTTTTTATCCTTTCATTTGACTCTCAGTGTTGCAGATTTGAGAGCTCTGGTGACCTAGTGCCTAGGCATTTGACTGCTAATCAGAAGAATGACAATTTAAACCCACCAGCCACTCCTCTGAAGGAAGGTTGGGCAATCTACTTCTGTAGTGATACTGCCTTGGAAACCCAAGGAGGGGTCGCTATGAGTCAGATCCGACTCCACAGCAGTGAGTTTGGTTTTTGGTTTGGTTGCAGACTTATCATCTGTATGTATTTCATTTGGTCTTATGAGTCTTTGTTGCAGGGGGACTGGGCGAAGTGTGTCATCGGGTTGCCATCTTGTCTCCTTCCTCCTTAATATTAGTTTTTTTTTTTTAATTCTCTGTCCACTAGTTCTATTATCTGTTCTTCCTCATCAACCATTTCTATCCCTTTATTTTGTTCATTGGCTTGAAACATATTTTCCTGCCTCTTTCGGTGATCTGTAATTGACTGCTGTCTTCAAGATGTTAAGGTTTTGTTACATACATATGTGTACATGTGTGTTTATGTATGCTATGTGTGAGGCCTATTTGGGGTTTCTTTCCTTTCTGTATGAAGTTGGTCATTAGTTTTTCTAATTCAGTAAAGGATGCTGTTGGGATTTGTCAGGATTGCATCTGTAGGTTGCCTTTGGTAGAACTGACATTTTCACTACATTAAGTCTTCCAATCCATGAACACGGGAAGTCTTTCCATTTTTTAAGGTGTCTTTTAGTCTCTTTTAGTAGTGTTTTATAATTTTTATTATATAGATTCCTAGATATGTTACTGATTTGGGGGCTATAGTAAATAGAATTGTTTCCTTGATTTCTTTTTTGGAGTAGTCTTTGTTAGTGTACAGAAATCCAACTGTTTTGTGTGTGTCTGTGTGTGTGCATGTGTGTGCATGTATTGATCTTGTACCCTGCAATATTGTTCAATTTTTCTATTAGTTCCAGCAGTTTTGTTGTGGAAACTTCAAGGTCTTCTATGTATAGGATCATGTCATCTGCAAATAGAAATACTTTTACTTCTTCTTTTCAAATTGGATACTTTTTATTTCTCTTGTTTTGCCTTATTATTATGGCTAGGGCTTGCAGTAGAATGTTGAATCAGGGTGGTGATAATGAGCATCTTTGTCTCATTCTCAATGGGAAGGCTCTCAACCTTTCTCCATCGAGGGTAATATTGGCTGTTAGTCACCAGAAAGTTGTGCAAGGTGAGGAGGGAGGTCACCTGATCAATGATGTGAAGGCTGGTGTGGTCCTGGGCAAGCTAAGCCATTATATTGTTCCTACTCTGATTGGAATGCTGCTAGCCATAATTTAAAATGGCCATTTCTTCACTCAGACAGCTGCTGGCTGTTGAGACTGACAAACCCAAGGTTGACAAGTAAAAAGGCACAGTCCCGATGTTACCAAACCACATGGCAGGCCATTCATTCAAGTCCATTGAAAGTCCCAAGGTTGGCAGAGCATGGCAGGCTGCTGAATAATGACATAGCTACATGCAGGATTCAAGCATGCCATAAGTTAGTGACCATTCCCCAAAACTTCTCCTTATATATGGGAAACAAATCACATACCCAAAGCAGCTACTCAGCTGCTCACAGTAGATTCCACCATCGACTTGATTACCAGTCTTATCATGGAGAATACTACATACAGCTGCCCAGCCACTCAACCAGGCCCAGCCAAGTTGACACACAAAGTTAATGACCACAATTGGGTAATACATTTGGCTGTTAACCAGGTCAGTGGTTCAAACCCATCAGCTGCTCTGTGGGAGGAAGATGAGGCAATCTACTTCCATAAAGATTTACAGCCAATGTGGGTCACTATAAATAGGAATCGACCCAATGGCAGTGAGTTTGATTTGGTTTGGTTTGGTTCATATCTGAATTAATTTCTGGGTGACCTTGTTGTATGTCTTAAACTTAGGTTATCATCTGCTGTTGTTTGTTGTCTGTCCAAAGGACTCCCTTTAGCATTTCCTGTAAGGCCTGTCTGTTTTTTTACCAATTCCCTTAATTGCTGTTTATCTGGAAATATCCTAATTTTGCTATCATGTTTGGGAGACGATTTTGCTAGATATATAACTCTTGGTTGGCAATTATTTTCTTTCAGAGTTTTACATATGCCACCCTATTGCCATAGTCTTGTTGGTTCTCCTTTGTCAGTATCTTTTTGTTTTTACCTAGCTGCTTTCAGGATTCTTTCTCGTCTATCCTATTTGGGGTCCACTGAGCTTCTTAAATGTATATCTTCTTATCTTTCATGATATTAGGAAATTTTCTCCCACCAAATCTTTGACAAGTTTCTTGGTGCTTCTGCCCATCACCACCACCCCCTTAAATCTCTCCCTGTTCTGGAATTCTAATCACACATAAATTACTCCTCTTGATGGTGTCTCACATAATTATTAGACATTCTTCATTTTTTTCATTCTCTTTTTTCTGATTTATCCTCTAACAGTTTAATATTAAGAGATCTGTCTTCAATTTTGCTAATTTTGCCTTTCCCTGATTCAATTCTACTCCTTTGCCCTTCCAAGGTGTCCAAAACAGCACCAAGAGAAGCTCAAGCTGCAGATGTGTGAGGTAGTGGGCTTATAGCACTCAATCCTCCAAAGCATGCCTCATGCCACCAGGGGAGTGCAGTGATGAGTAGTGAGGTCACTGAGGGGAGAGTAGGAGATGGGATAGTGGAATACCACATGGGGGAGGGACAATTGGGAGCTTCACTAGCCACCAGGTGGGTGGCAGTGGCCACATCTCTGGTCACCAGGAAATTGTTTGGGGTAAAGAGGATGATCACACATCTCTAGTTGCTAATCACCAAAGAGGTATGCACCTATACAGTCCTGAGTGAGTGGAGCCAGGTATCTGGTTCCTCCCCCAACTGGAAGGCTGCTTGCAATAATTCAAAATGACCATACTGTACCAGGCCAACTGGCAGTTCACCACTCCATATGTTTCTTGTTTGCTGTTTCTATTCAGTTTCCTCTTCTAATTTATATTTGATCTACTTCTTTATCCTTTCCTTTGAAGCCCATGTTTCCAGGATTGTCATCTATATATGATTCACTTGGTATCCCAGGTCTTTGTTGTAGTTGTTATTGTTGTTAGGTGCCGTTGAGTCAGCTCTGACTCATAGTGACCTTATGTACAACAGAATGAAACATTGCCCAGTCCTGTCCAGCCTCACAATATTTGCTCTACCTGAGCCCATTGTTGTAGACACTGTGTCAACCCATAGTAACCCACAGGCCTATTTTGTTCCCCATGTTTCTGTGTGTGGTTGTTGTTGTTGTTAATGTGTAAGAACACCTAATACATTACTAGAAACCTCAGACACTGAGGTGTGAAGTCTAAATGATAGTTAGTGAATCCTAAAGCAGGTGATTTAATCAAAGTTTCTTTTAACTTAGTTATTGTCCATTGATCTTCTGGAGTAAGACAGATGGATCAGGGACAGAGATTTTCAAATATTTATATAAAGGCTGTGCCATGAAAGAATAATTAAGAATCCAGGCTTGATAATAGTCACAGAGTTCCAGAAAACCCCTTAATTGTTTTTTTTGTTTTAGGCAGAGGAAGAAATAAGCTTCTTTTCTCCTGGAGTCAATAGAAACATCATTTGCAGAATTAAATGAGCTAAGTATCCATAGAAGTTTGAGCTAATTGCAATCTCTCTGTTGAAATTTTGTGTCCTCCAAGGGCTAGATGTTTTAGCAAGGCTATGGTGCCTTCCAGGCAAGCCTGCTGAGAGGTGGTACAGATGAGTGAATTGTTGGCATATTGTAATAAGGTAAGTTATTTGGAAATTTCAAAGGTTGCAAATCTGCATGTAAAATCTGAAAGAAATATGTTGGAGCCCCCATGAATTCTTGTAGGAGAACAGACCAGGTAAGTTGTTGATTTTCCTAAGTAAAAGTGAACAAATATTGACTTTTGGGTTTGACTGGGATGCAAAAATTATGCTACAAAGGTCTATGACAGTAAAGCATACTGCATCACGGGGAACATTGGAAAGTAACAGATGTGAATTAGGGATAGTGGAGTTACTTAGGAATAACAACATGGGTTATTTCATGTACATTCTGAACAAACTGCCAACTTGACCATGAAGTTTCTAACTGTAAGAATTGGAGGACTGGTGTAGGAAATGACTAAGCCTGTAAAAGGAAAATGCTGCATTATAGCAGTTATTTCTTTTTTAGCTTCTCATTTAAGTAGGTCCTGGGGAATCTTGAACAAGGACTTAGAGATGTCCACTTAAGTTTTAATAAGTTCAGCTGATAAAACTTTGCCAAAGTCTGCAGAAGCTCAGGCCACAAGGATTTGGGAGCCTGAGAAATTGCACAGGGAAGAGAGTTTACTAGAACTAAGCAAATTTGTCACTAGGCAAATCTTTATCCAGGGTAGATATCCTGACTTTTGCTTCTTTGCTTTCTAGGCAGTAAAACTTTGATTTAAAAAAATAAAAATTAAAAAAAGAATGATTTCTTTTAAAAGTAGAAATGAAAATCTTAGTTTAATTAAAAAATAAAGTTTTAATTTAGGTCTGAAGTTACCCAAGTCATATATACTAGCACCTCAGTATTTAAGACTTACATCCATACCAAGCTTCATGGAGAAAAGATTGAAGTTGTCAAGGATTTCATATTACTTGGTTCTACAATCAACACCAATGGAAGTAGTGGTCAAGACATCAGACTATGTATTGCATTGGGCAAATCTGCTGCAAAGGACCCCTTTCAAGTGATGAGGACCAAAGATGTCTCCCTGAAGAGTAAGGTGTGCCTAACCCAAGCCATGGTATTTTAAATCACCTCTTATGCATGTGAGAGCTGGACAATGAACAAGGAAGACCAAATAAGAGTTGATGTTTTTGAGTTGTGATGTTGGAGAAGAATGCTAAGAGTACTATGGACTGCTAAAAGGGCTAACAAATCTGTCCTGGAGGAAGTGCAGCCAGAATGCTCCTTGGAAGTGAGAATGGCCATACTTTGTCTCATCTACTTTGGTCATGTTGTCAGAAGGAACCATTCCCTGGAGAAGGATATTATGCTTGATAAAGTGGAGGGTCAATGAAGAAGGGGAAAGCCCTCAATGATTTGGACAGACACAGTGGCTGCAATGAAGGGCTCAGGTATAGCAAAGATCATGAGGCTGGCACAGGGCTGGGTAGTGTTTTGTTCTGCTGTGCATAGGATCACTATGCATCAGAGATGACTCAATGGCACCTAGCAACAACAACATCCATATCAGATATATAATGCAAATAGAACTTCAGGGTATTGGACGAGGAAGTAGTCTGTTTCCATAAAGCTGGATAGGGAAAAATGATTTGACATGGAAGCATTCTCATGGGACCCAAGAGAGAGGAACACTGCTGGGATCACTTGTTGAGGCTTAAAGATGGTGATAGCCTAAAGTAAGATACCAAAATCCTTGGCGAGTATCAAGGAAGAAGTCAGGAATCTCTCATGTCAGAATGGATTTGTTATATGAGACCATAAAAACCACCAGCTAAGAATGTTTCTCAGGAGGGGCCAGAAGACACTACCTTCAATAAAGCAATAAAGGATACTCCGGGGGGTGGGGGTGGGGGGTAGAGGGTGATGGAGCTCACCAGGTACTCTTCTTCCTAGGCTAGAGACAATAGAAAATGCTAACATGGAGCTTGGCTCCCTAGTGTGATTGAGAATAAAATTATTCTGTGATATCAGAGGCCCAGGTGGCAGTACTTAACCATGAGTAGCAATGTGAACAGAAACATCAAAATGTTCAGCAAGGCCACAGTGTCAACCGGAGTTTCTGACCTGTAGCAAATGTATGGAAATGGCTAATATGCATGATGTTACTAGAACTAAGATAGATGGGAAGCTAACAAGGATATTGCTTATCTCATATGTAATCAAATGTTGGCAGTTCAGACCCCTCCAGTTGTACTGTGGAAGAAAAGACCTTGTTATCTGCTTCCATTAAGAACTACATCCAAGAAAACCCTATGAATAGTTTTGTTCTGTAACACATGGAGTTACCATGTGTTGGAAATGACTCAACTGCAACTAACAACAAAGACATATAGAACAAACAAATGAGAAAAAAAAAAGTATGTGGAAGATGGATAGTAGTATTTGCAATTTAAAAAAAAAAAATCATGATGCCTGCCAGTTTCATGATCTGCATCTGGAAGGGTGTAGCAGAAAGTCATCAACAATGAAAATCAGTAAGTCTTCTGTAACTTTAAGTAGACAGAAACTAGGACTTTGAACAAGTTCAAACCAGTTCAGCCATTAGCAACAAAGCAAAAGTGGAACAGACATGAATTTTTCAAATGTGGGTCATCTGGAACACTAACTGGAATGAGAAAAACTACAGGTTGAAGCTCTGGAATGGGAGACTCAGAAGAGGCATAATGAGCCCTTTCAGGAGACTGATGCATGACTTTGGATTATTGTGAGGACCGTGGAGAGTATACATGTTCAAAGAGGCACAGTCAGCCACCATTTTTGAGCCAGACACTGTTGTTCTTGACTCAGCTGGTCAAGTGATTTGGTTACTATGCAATATGCACACTGGCCTTGTTTTCTAAGAGGGAGATTAACTATCTAGCAGGGCTTCAACCTGCAATTTTCCCCGTTCTGGTTAGTGTCCTAATTTACTAACATTTAAAATATTCACATTCACTTGGCTGTTGCTTTGTTGGCTGTGACTGAACCAGGCTGAACCAGTTGTCACAGAAAATGTGATGGATAGTGTTGCCTGCATAGAAAGATAGCCTAGTTATGAGCAGGGTGTGTAAAAGGGCAGCAAGGGTGGTGAGAACCCAGCATAGTGCAAGGAGGAGCATGCATACAAGATGAATCATGATTGTGGAGTAGTGAAGAGGTCTGCAGATAGCAGTTGTAGGCCATCACCCCAACAGGAAGTCATCTAGAGCCCCACATATCATGAAAAAATGTATCTGGGCCAAACACTCTTCATGGAGTATAGTCTGACTGTGTGTCTGGATATTCACCAGCATCTTAGGGACAATGGTAGAGGAAAAGCAGGCATCAGCAAGAGAGAGATGGGCTAGGAAGATGAATGGGGGTGTGAAGGCCCCAATCAAAACTGATGGCCATGTTGATGAGCAGGTTGCCCACAACGATGACCAGGTCCATGACCAGGAAGATGCCAAATAGGAGAAGCTGCTGGTCTGAACTCTCAGAGTCCCAAGAGGAGGAATTCAGAGACAGTAGACTGGTTGTTTTTGTCCAAGTCACCACTCTGTGTGGAAAGAGAGAAGAGAGACATGTCAAAAATTGTAGAAAGGTGGTGCTTGTGGTCCTCTTTAATAGATTCAACACTTACACTATTTACATTTCTTTGAAATTCTAGGTCAATGGACCCTGCCTCCCAGATCCGTCCATCTGTTTCCCATTCTTCAGTCTACAAGGAAAAATAAGCAAGCAGGCAGAGATGAAAACACAAAAGCAAGGGAACTTGTTGGACAGTTATGCTCCAGGTTACTTCCATCTTTGCTACATATCCACCAAGATCCACATTACCTTGCTTCCAGGTCCTCAGCTCATCTAAGACAGAAAAAAGAGCTGCCAAATATTGATGATAGTCACTAAACAATGCAGTTTTTAATGGACTACTCATGAATCTTGTTACATTCATTTCACAGGTGAGCTTTTAAGGCTCAGTGAGATTGAAAGTAACTTGCACAATATCACAAATAGGTAGTAGGTTTAAACTGGGACTCTGAGCCAAATCTCATAAGTATCTTGTATCATAGCCACCTCTGAGATAAACATCTCCCTCTGCAAGAGTGCATAGATGACTCACTGTATAAGGGAGAATCTCCCACTGCTCATGTCAGGGTGCTCTGAGAAATAGGAGGCAGAGACATTGACTGGATCTCTGTGGGACTAGAAGGGGAAACATAACCCTGCCCCTTTCTTGCAGAACTCACCATATTTATCTGGCCCAAACAGCATTCATTACCAAAGGAACCTACACTGTTCCTGCAGTTCTCTCTTTTGATCTAAGAGGACCACTTCTCAGGGAGCTTGTCAGCCTGAACAACCGAGAAGAGTGAAAGAACCCAGGGTTGCATGTTGCATTGGGCTGGCTAGAAAGTCACAACCCGTATTTCAGTGGTGGATGTTAGAGGTTCTTCCTGGAAATTGTGATGGGATTATTTCTAGTTTTGGGGCCTCTGGAGTACAATTCCACTGGATACTTCTCAGAAACAAACATGAAGTAATCAGTCTAGCTTCATACTTTGGCGCTCTAGGTCCAGAACTCACCAACCGACATGGGAAGAGGAAATGCAAAATATGTGGATGATTTTACATTTGATAAATTTTTCCCCCAAGGACTAATGTGTTTCTCTTTTCTTAGTGGTGAAGACTGATCCTGGGAAAGCTAGAAGTTGTGGAAAAAGGAAATCAAAACAGGATTTTAGAACTTTGAACCTTGAACCAAAACTTTCCCTGGAAGTCTGCTTAGAACCAAACCTCCCAAAGCAAATCACTGCCATCTACTTGATTCCAACTCATAGCGAGTTCCACTGGGTTTCCAAGGCTGTAAATATTTACAGAAGTAGATTGCCTCATCTTCCTCCCATAGAGCAGCTGGTGGGTTTGAACCACCAAACTTTTGGTTAGCAGTCAAATGGCTTATGCACTACAGCACCAGGGCTCTGTAGTTCAGTTTAATAGTGGAGTGTGTCAGTCTTAAGCAATGAGTCTTCCAAGATTTATCTTTGTATGATCAAAGTGACAACAGCATCTCAAAGTTTAAGTGAGAAGCTTATGGGGCAGAGATTTTATGTTAATGATGGTGGAATAATTTAGAAAATGATCATGAGAATGGTTATACAATTAGGAGAATGTAGACGATGTAATTGTACATATGGAGTGTATTGACATGGTGTATCCTTTGTTGTGCATTATTTTTATCAAATAGATAGATATAGAGATATTTTATGATTGTGGGGTTTATCAAAGAAATAACATGTTACAATTTAGGATCAGAAACAACTCAGGATATAGTTCTTGATCAGGAGAACCTCTTCTCAGCAGTGCCCATAGGCATACCTTTCTCTGGTCCCTGGGCTCTTGGCCCCATGGCCCTTTGACCTCTGCCCTGCTCAGGAAAATATTTCTGAGCTCTTTTAACTACACTGGTAAGTGTTCAGAGGCACCCCATTCTACCAGTAAGCCTTGGCCCAAAGGCGCTCTCCTTCCTCACTCCTTGTTCGGGCCTCTTGGTTCTGCTGCCTCTGCTGCCACTGTTCTCTGATGCTACCTCTCATCATCTCTTGCCATCACCTGTGCCACAGCTCTCTGTGTCCTGGATTAAGGAGGTTCAGCAAAGGGCTCTCAGGTCAAAGGATACACTGTGCTCCTGGCCCTTCTTTCTTGATGGTGGTGAGATCCCTCCCTCCAAAAAGCAAATTTAAAACAAACAAACAAACTTGAATAAGGAGCAAAATAAACTTTGATTCCAAACCTGCCAAAACATTTTCTGGTTTTGTTACCTTAAGGTGGATTGTTTAACTTTTCTGAGTCTTTGGATTTCAAGTTTTCGCTGAGATGGCTAATGGCCTAACTGTTACTCCTACCAACCAAAATAATCTTTGGAAAATGGAGGGAAACAAAAAAATCAAGGAAATAACAAAAATCACTCTAAAAATGAGAAACCCAAGGGAGAAGGAAGGCAGTGATGAGCTGGAGTGTGACATAGGGGCAGAAGGTGGGTTGAGACTCAGTGTAGGGAAGAGGTCTACTGTTTCTGTGTGAGAGGGTGTGTTGGGAATGAAATGGAATCATGTTGCTCTTATCTCTCCTGTGCCTTTTCATTAGGCAAATTACAGGCTTCCTCTTGCTAAAGAGCTCTGGTAGCGTAGTGCCTAAAGCACTTGACTGCTAACCAGAAGGCTGGCAGTTCAAACCCACCAGCCACTCCTCAGAAGGAAGATCGGGCAATCTACTTCCGTAGTGATACTACCTTGGAAACCCAAGGAGGGGTCACTATGAGTCAAAATCAACTCAACAGCAGTGAGTTTGTTTGTTTTTAGTGCCTAAGGCACTTGACTGCTCACCAGAAGGATGGCGGTTCAAACCCACCAGCCGCTCCTCGGAAGGAAGGTTGGGCAATCCTACTTCCGTAGTGATACTGCCTCGGAAACCCAAGGAGGGGTCGCTATGAGTTGGGGCCGACTCGACGGCAAACAACAACAACAACAACAACAAGTCGACAGTAGGTTGGAAATACGTGCTTGGGAAAGAGTGAGAGAGAGAGAGGGAAAGAGTGAAGAAAGGACAGAAAGATAGATAGAGAGAATGCTAAGGAATCACAGAGGTTGAAGCTAAAGCCACTAATGTAGATTGGCACTAATCTGTGCAGTTGTGTAATTTCTCTGGAAGTGTTCAATAACTGAGGTGGTAGGCAAGGAGAAAGCGAGTGGCAGATTGAACGAAAACATCAGTATTACCAAGTAAGTGAACATAGAAGGCCATTTGGCAGGAAAGTTGAGGTTGCTGATAAGGAAGCAGTTGAAATGGTTGACCACAGAATATGAAATGAACATGTGATGGTTAACTTCAAGGGAGAAAATATGGGAATCTAGGAGCCAGGAATTTCTATGACACTGAAGAAAAAGTGTCATGGAGAGAAAATGTGAATTCTTTCCCAAGTAATCCATAAATTCTTCTTTTTAAACTTTAAATAATTGGTTTAAAATATCGGAAGCATATAATGAATTAGGCTTCCGATAAGGATGTATGTCACAAAAAATCATTACTTCTCCCAAGACAATGAGAAATAATAAATAAACTAATATATACATATACATATATATTAAGGTCATTGGAGAGCTGAGAAAGATAGGGGGAAAATGCCATATTTGAAAGAAAAATACTGGGATAATGGAAAACAAGCTGAATTTTTTAACAGTTGCAAAAAGGATTAAAAAAAATCTGATTGGAATCTGAAGGAACTTCAAACATGGAGCTAAGTCCATCCTTTCCACAAATTTTCTGCTATGGGGCTTCTAAGAAGCTGATCTGAAATCATAGAGAGATACCCTAGGGGAGGAGACAAGATGGTGTCCTGGTGACAGACTCTGCCCAATTCCTCTACAACAGAGACCTGAAAAAATGAGTGAAATGGATATAGATGATGATCCTGGAAATCAGCATTAAATGAGGGGATAAAGAATTAGAATGAGCACTGAGTGCAAAGGGAGAGAGAGCGAGAACAGTAACTGAAGAGAGAGAAGCTGGGGTCCAATGCAGCGGAGTCATTTTGAGAAACAGAAGGCATCATACATGGGGGAGGAGAAATCCACTTCATGGAACCCACACGGAGACAGAGACACAGTGTGGCCAGGTCCGAAGTGAAACAAGGTGAGCAGAATATGAACTGGATCAAGTAAATTGTCTTAGGTTTTATTAGTTTATCTGCCCAGAATACAAGAATTCTGAGCATATTTTGCAAATTTTTCCCTTGGAATTAGTGCTAGTGACTATATGTTTTCATTGTTGTTATTGTTGTTATTTGCCATCGAGTCGGCCCCGACTCACAGAGACCCCTCCTTGGGTTGCCAAGGCAGTATCACTACGGAAGTAGATTGCCCAACCTTCCTTCCGAGGAGTGGCTGGTGGGTTTGAAC
>NW_006921624.1:2208706-2214962 GCF_000298275.1 Orycteropus afer afer | reverse complement strand
TCAAACCCACCAGCCACTCCTCGGAAGGAAGGTTGGGCATTCCTACTTCCGTAGTGATACTGCCTCGGAAACCCAAGGAGGGGTCGCTGTGAGTCGGGTCAACTCCATGGCAAATAACAACAACAACAAATTCCTAGAGGTTAATTACCCTTCGGCAAGAAAAGTGCAAACTGAAATACATGTTCATGTATTTCTAATTCTTATTGTCAAGGTGATAAAGTTGAATAAATAACAAAGTGTCTCACTGTGCTTCAGGCCATGTGCTTGGCTTCAGATCTGAGTTGATTTCTGTTGTGTGGAGTTGAGCTAGAAATATCAGGAAGGAGCCTGGACCTCTCAGGGTGGCTCCGCTTCATAGTGGAAATCATGGCCTGGGGCCATTAGCTTTATGAGCATGGAAACTAGATCTTTTTCAGACATTGGATAGGACTGAAGTGTACTGACTCCATTAACCACACTTACAAAAGATTGACCCGGAAGATAGATACCAATTTCCTCATTTTCCATGAGAACTGTGACTGCCAAACAGTATGGGTATTTAAATTACTTCATGATGCATTTGAACTGAGGTGTTGGTTTAACTTGTCAGAACTATAGGTTCCCCAAAATCTCTATTTGTTTCTAGGCTATCAACTGGATTAGTTTAACCAATCACATCCATTACACTTTTAAAATAACTTGTAGTTACAAAGATAACATATGCTGCTAAAAATGTGAATAGTGCAAAAGCTGACACCCAACACCCTTTAATCCACACTCAATTTCCACAAGTAAAACTCTATTGGCTTCTGTTGTGTGTTCTTTCATCTTCTTATTCATAGACAAATATTTATACTTTTATAAAAATGAAATTATAAGTATACATGCAGTTCAGAAATGTTACCCTTTTATTTAGTATGTTATTTACTTATATTAAGTGAGGAATATATAGTTTATACTGATAAGACGCATACATCCCAAAGCATACCTCCACATGATGCCGAATAGGAATCATGAGGACAGCTGAAGTAGTTTGAAGGAATTGCCTATCTGATCAAAGTGCTGACACCAACCTATAACTTTACAAATAGTCTGATCTAAACTGTCTGTTTTAAAGTGCACAATTACAAATTCAAGCTTTTCCAGGACAGAATCATTTAAACCACAGATTTAAAAAAAAAAAAGGTTCAGAGTACTTTGGACACAGAATGTTTTACTTTTTTGTTATTTATATCATAATAACATTTAATTCACACAGAATTCCAAATATGGACAGAAGAAGCCAGACCAACCCTATGAATTCCTCCACCTGGGCTTATCTGAGCATCCAGCGGTCTCCTGTTAGGCCCTTCCTGGGCATGTACCTGGTCACTGTGGTGGCAAACTTGGTCATCATCCTGCGGATGGGCTTTAATCTGCACCTCCATACCCCCATGGCTCTTTTCTTGGCCCACATCTCTATTTCTGACAATGGTTTCATCTTTACAACAATCCTGAAGATGCTAGATAATATTGGCTCAGGAAGTCAACTGATTTCTTATAGTGGGTGCTTGACACAACTCTATTTCTTTTGCTTATTTGCAGATCTGGACAACTTCTTCCAGGCTGTGATGACACTTGATCACTATCTGACCATCAGCCATCTCCTCCTTTATGCCATGACTATGAACTCCCAACGTTGTATCCTGTTGGTGTGTGGGTCCTATGTGGTTACATTCTATATCCTAGTGCATACCCTCCAAATGACCAAGCTTTTCTTCTGTGACCCCAATATTATCCCCCAGTTCTTTTGTGATCTAGGTCCTCTCCTGGAGCTGGCTACCTCCAGAACTTATGTCAATGGCTTGGTGCTCAACTTTGTGTCAGGAACATTGCTCATTGGACCCTTTGTTTGCATCCTTCCATCTTACTTCTACATGATACTGACATCCTGAAAACTGAGTGACCAAAAAGTTAAGGAAAGGGCCTTCTCCAATTGCATTCCCCACCTCTCTGTGGTGTCTCTGTTGTACACAACACTTACTGGAGTCTAGTTATGTCCTTCAATTCCCTTCTCAGGTGGAAAGATAGTCTCCTCAATAATGTACAGAACAACCCAAATCACAATAAATAATAAATTTTAAATAATAATAATAATGTACAGAACAGTAACCCCTATGCTGAATCCCTTCATCTACAGCTTGAGAAACAGAGGTATGAAGGGAACACTGGGGACACTACTAGGAATAAAAATATTCTAACTCTCTTCTCAGGACTTTAGGTTCCTGATCCCAAGACTCAGACCTGAGAGTTGAAAATTGGTCTACTGAGAGCTCTGCCACTGTTGTTTCTTTTTTCTTATGTTTACATTTCAAAGCATGGGCTGACATCTGAGGACAGAGAGAGGACCTCTAACCTCTAATCATTTTTGTAAAGTTCCTGTGCTCTGAATAGTCCTCAATCCTACCCTCAAAATAGTTCTTGTTTCTTTTTGCTGGATGCCTAAAAAAAGAGTCTATGTTACATATCAGATGAAAATGCAAGTCTAAATTTTTGTTAGTTCAAGTTACAAAGAAACTAGGAAAGACATCTCTAACCCAAGAATATAAAATTCATTATGGCTGGTTGAATGAATTACAGAAGATCTGATACTTTACACTTAAGTAGTCATTCTCTATAGAAGAACAAGAAGGGGGCTTTAATTTAACTCCCAGGTTCTAGTAATGGCTTCGCCATCAATGAACTTTGCTACCTTGGATAATCGCTCAAAGTCTCTGACCCTTGATTTTCCCGTTTGTGTAACAAAGTGATTGTTGTTGTTATGTGCTGTCGAGTTGGACCTGACTCATAGCAACCCCTCCTTGGGTTTCCGAGACACTATCTGGTAGCATAGTGGCTAAAGCACTTGACTGCTAACCAGAAGGCTGGCGGTTCAAACCCACCAGCCATTCCTCGGAAGGAAGGTTGGGCAATCCTACTTCCGTAGTGATACTGCCTCGGAAACCCAAGGAGGGGTCACTATGAGTCGGGGCCGACTCCACGGCACATAACAACAACAACAACATCACTACAGAAGTAGATTGTCCAACCTTCCTTCCGAGGAGTGGCTGGTGGGTTTGAACCGCCAGCCTTCTGGTTAGCAGTCAAGTGCCTTAGGCACTGTGCTACCAGAGCTCCCAATAAAGTGATTGGATTATGTAAATCTAGGCCCTCTCATGCATACCCAAGTTATAATATTTAGTGTTATAGTGGCAATCAGTCAAGACTTGAACTCAGAAGTTATAAGTCAGGACTCTAACTCCACCACTTTCAGGTTGCACCGCTTGAGGCAACTTCCTTCTCTCTGAGTTTTGGTTTTCATACTTGTACAACTAGCATAACAACTATATCATAGGAGTACTCTGAGTAATAAATAATGTATGAACCCACTTGGATCACAGTAAGTGCTCAATAAATGTTTATTAAATCTAAATCTTCAGTTCTCTTATTTATCTTAATTAATCCTAAAGCTTTTCTTCTCTATTGAATGTGCTTGACATTCTGTTAGGTGCTGGAGCTGTCTGTGGAGAATAAAACATACCTTGTCCCGGACCTCATGGAGCTTATAGTCTAGTGTCTTTTACACTATACTGTAAGCTTCATGAAAGCAGGGATTCTGTCTTGTTCAGTACGGCATCACTTGAATCTAAAGTGTTTAATTGAATGGATGAATGAAGGTTTTGGAAATGAATGAACAAATGAGTGAATGAGTTCTGTTAGGAATGTAGCTTTTAAAAGTCTGAATTCAAAATTCTTACTACTCTGACATGTTGATTCCACTGCTTCCTTTAGAGTCTCATCTCATACAAAAGCATAGAGGTCATTATCATCATAGTATTTGCAGAAAGGCAATATAGTACACTATGGGGAAAGAATACATTGTTGGGGCATCTGGTTTTCAGCCCAATCACTTACTATATAAGAGATTTGCACACATTTGGCATAGTGCCTAAGGTATTTGACTGCTAACCAGGGGGCTGGCAGTTCAAACCCACCAGCCCCTCCTCAGAAGGAAGACTGGCCAATCTACTTCCATAGAGATACTGCCTCAGAAACCCAAGGAAGGGTCGCTATGAGTCAGATCTGACTCGACAGAGTGAGTTGGTTTCTTAACTTTAGCCTCAGTTTACTCTGTTATAATTTAGAATTTACTTAAACCCACATTACAGGATTGTGAGAATTAAATTGTGTACTACATTTTAAAACTACATAATATAGTTCCCATGCATACTAGGCAATGAGGAAATGGTATCTGGAGCTAAGGTTGAATTATCAAACATTTACTGATCATCAAGGAGTCATGGGTATATGAATTTAATCGGTAGGTTCCAACATATTGTCAATCTGCTAGTATGTAGTCACTTAATTTCTCTAAGCCTCGGTTTCCTGGTCTGAAAAATTGTGATTATATTACCAGAAACATACAGTTACTGTGAGCCTTAATGATATAAGTGCATTTGAGTATTTTAAACAGAATGCTTGGCACAGAGTAAGCCCCAGAAAATGTAACCTGTCATTATTGCCAGCGCGGCACTCAATGATGTCGGCACCCAGGGAGTTAATCAGATTTTGAGAGCAGACTGATGCGACAGCTGACTAGAAACACCCTTTCCCTTTCTAGGAAACCTAATGATTTGTGATCTCATAAAAAAAAAAAAAAAAAATCCAAGCTGAGTGCTAAGGATACAGTTGGAAATTTTGAGGAGGGAAAAAATTTAAAAGCAAAAAAACTATGAAAACTTGTCCCCCATAATTAGGAAAACAAAAAGTAAAACTATCCTAAAGACTACTTTCAGTGCCACCCATTGGATTGAGAGACAGTAAAAAGTTTGCAAACAGTACTTGCTGCTTAACTGGGTGGAAAAGGGCACTCTCCCATGCTCTTGAGGGAAATAAGCTGATACAAACTTTTTGGGGGACCGTTTGGTGGTAGCAATTGAAGTTAAAATGCACATATACTTTTATCTAGAATGTCAGTTCCTAGAGAAGTATAATCTATCTGTACAAAAGATGCCTGTAAAAAATATTCACAGTACATTTTTTTTTAATATAGTAAAAAATGGATGTAAGTGATATGAGTACAGAAATGTGTATGACTTGCGGTGCACCTAATATTGTGTGATAAACTTCAGAGATAATGAGGTAGATCAGATTGTGCCATAGGAAGTTCAAGGTGGCAGTAGACTCTCACTTTTCACTTAATACATGTTTTACTGATTTTTTTTAAAAAAATAAATGTGTATTACTTACAAAGGGAAATAAAACAGGAGGCTACATCTTTAAAGACCCTGGCAGGGATATCCTACACCTGCCTTGACCATATCTGAGTTTCTGTGGGCTTGCTTCTCAGAGTCAAACTTTGGAGCACAAGTTAGTGAACCCATTGTCCAGGCCAATCTCCCAGGTCCTGGCTATGCTGTCCTGGGACTAGCTGATTGTGCTGAACCACAGTAACGAATGTAACTGCCTCATGGGCTGCAGTCCCCAGAGAAGGCAGTGAGTTTTGGACAATGATACACTTGGGACTCTACGCCAGAGAAAACCACAGAATTCATTCAGAAACGTGATAAAACCTCAGTTCCCAGCACCTTCCCAGATATGCCCTCCTGCCCCTGACAAGTAGAAGTACCACCAAAAATCTGGCTACTCTACCCCCTTTAACCTGTCCCTGATGTCTCTCTTTCTTCTGAGCTGGGAAACTTCCTCTGTCTTCTCTGAGTGGACTATACAGTGCTGCTTTGAAAATAAGACATGACTATACTTGCTGTCTAAGTGTGGATGGAAACACCAAACACAAGCCATTCAAGTCCAGCCGGTAGTCCACATGAGGTAAGTATCAACACTCAGAGGGCTGCATGACCACATAGCAGTTTCTGGGCACCTTAGACAATTCCTAGGCAACCCCTATTCATGCTCTCAACAATTTTTGAAGAGTGCCATCGTTTTCAAATTTGATCTGATGTACAACATCATGGGTATTGTCAAGTTTGTCTCTAAGCCTCTTCCTTCCCTACACAGTGCCTCTACCCTACACCATCCTCAGATATGCTGAGTCTTCATACATCTCTGCTCTCCCCTTATTGTAATATAGCCACACACAAAAATTAGTTAGGAATGATTTACGTAGTCAAGAATATTCCCTTTAAAAGACATTTTTCCTGAGTCAAAGGAATGAAATTCCAGAAGGTGTCAATCAGTTGGGAAGCAGCATGAGGAATCAGGATGGGGTGCTAAGAAAGCATCACCTGGAGATGCTTGT
>NW_006921624.1:2200758-2202409 GCF_000298275.1 Orycteropus afer afer | reverse complement strand
GTCTTTCCATTCACACAGATTAATACATGTCTCTTACCTAGTCAGTAATTTTCCCTCCCTTCACTTCCCTTCCTCTTCTTTCTTTTCTTTTTGTTTTTTGCCATCCCTTGTTTTCCTTTCTATATTTTTCTTATTTCTTTTTTTTAACTATTCTCTTTCTCTTGCTCTTTTTTATTTTTCCTCCCTCTCAGTTTTTTCTTTTCTTTTTTCCTGACTTATTTGTTTTCTTTTTTCTTTTTCTTCTCATTTTTTTTTTCTTTTTGTGATTTTTTTCTTCTTTTTCTTTTCTTTTTTGTTATGCTATTTGTATATTTTGTCGCTTTATTGTTTTCCTGGTTATTTTGTCTCACCCAGCAAAAGTCATTGTGCCCACACTACCCAACCACATCCACACCTTCTGCAGTCACACCTACTAGGCAAGAGCTTCTGCACCAACTAGCCAAAAATAGACAATAGCCAATACCAGCTCAATCTCCCCTCAACTGCCCTTCATGAACAGAAAACTGTATCACACTCACTAGGAGACAGGTGGTGAGTACCTAAGAGCTGCCAAACTAGTGAAAAGAGTAGCATACCAGCCCCATCAGGGACAACAATCTCAGTTCACACAAAGAAGCAAGATAAAGCAGTACAAACAAGGGACCAAAATCCAGAGTCAGGATATCTCTTTGAGGAAGAAATGGCATTGGAACTACCTATCAAAATAATTATATTTAAGTACCTTCAATGGATTGAGAGAAGAATCAAGGAAACATTGAGAAAATCAAGGAAAGCACAGACAAAACTTTAGAAGAATTCAGGAAAACAATGTAAGAACAAACTGATGAGATAAATTAAACCATACAAAAATGGCAAACAAAAGATTCTAAGATTTCAGAAATAGATGACACATTAAGAGAGCAAAGGAATCAATAGAAGACAGAATTAGTGAGATTAAAGATAAATCTCTCAATACGACTCTGTTAGAGGAACAATCAGAAAAAAAAAAAAAGGAACAAAATGAAATGAAGAAAGACTAAGATTTACTTGGGACACCAAGAGTAATAACTGATGTGTGATCAGAATTCCAGAACAGGAAGAGACCAGGGTGGCGGGGGGAGGAGGGGGGACCCTCAGAGGAAATTGTCAAAGATTTATTGGAAAAGAACTTCCCTAATACTATTAAAGATGAGAAGATATGCACTCAAGAAACTCAGTGAACCCTAAATAGTATAGATCCCAAAAGAAAATCACCAAGACATATCATAATCTAACTTTCCAAAAGCAAAGACTAAGAAAGAATCCTGAATGCAGCATGGGAAAAACAAAAAGTCACCTACAAAAAGCAACCAGTAAGGCTAAGTTCTGATTTCTTGTCGTTGCCTGCAGGAGAGCTGGCAATAGGATGACATTCAAAAACGCTGAAAGAAAAAAAAATTACTAACCAAGAATAGTATACCCAGATAAACTGTCCCTCAGATATGATGGTGAAATTAGGGCATTTCCAGATAAATAGAAATTAAGTGAATTTCCAACAAACAGACAAAACTTACAAGACATGCTAAAAGGAGTCCTTCAGATGGAGAATCAACAACATCAGACAACAAATGATGTTTAACACACATGACAACATGAAACCAACCCAGATATATTCACTGACATCGAGTTGATC
>NW_006921624.1:2198113-2200293 GCF_000298275.1 Orycteropus afer afer | reverse complement strand
CAAGGAGGGGTCGCTAAGAGTCAAATCTGACTTGATGGCAGTGGGTTTCAAAAGATTAACAATGAAGGAAATGATTTTTAAACAAATCCACTAACAAAATGATCTCAGCACAGAAAATCATATGGAACAAAGAAATCAGAAGCACCAAAAAACAAAAAGCCACGTACTAAAATGACAGCAATAAATTCATATTTTCCAATAATTACACGATTGTAAATGGACTAAATGCACCAGTCAAGAGACAGAGTGCTGCAGAATGGATAAGGAAACAGGACATATCAAATGCTGTCTGCAAGAGTACATCTTAGACACAAAGAGAAAAATACACTAAAAATCAAAAGTTGGAAAAAATAGATCAAGCAAATGGCAACCAAAAAAGAGCAGGAGTGAAAATATTAATTTCTGACATAACACGCTTTAAGACAAAACCCACCATAAGAGACAATTTATACAATGATAAAAGGGTCAATTGAACAAGAGGAAATAACTATAATAAATATCTACACACCCAATGAAAGAGCCCCAAAATACATAAGCAGAATTGAAAAGAGAAATAGGAAATTCCACAATAATAGTGGGATGTGTTAATACACCACTTCAATGAATGATAGAACAACTAGAAACAAACTTAACCAACACAGAACTAAACAACACAATCAAACCATTTGACTTCATAGACATATACAGAACATTATACATCTTTTTCCAGTACACACAGGACATTCTCATATGTAAGCCAAAAGCAAGCCTCAATAAACTTAGAAACATCAAAATACTGTGTACCATCTTCTCAGACCACACTGCTATAAAATTAGAGATCAACAATAGGAAGAACAAGGAGAACGAACAAAGACATGCAAAACTGAAAAAAAAAAAAAAACACTCTGCTTAAAAATTACTGGGCAAATGGGGATCTATGTAGGAGATCCTGGATAGAGTGGGAGAAAAATGTGGAATAAAACTCAAAATCATAAGAAAAAAGGGACCAGGTTTGCCAGTCTGATGGAGCCTGGTGGAACCCCTGAGACTATGGCCTCAAGCTGCCCTTCAGGTCTGGAATTGAACCCACTCCTGTGGCTTCCAAACAAAAGACAGGCATATGAGCTGAACATTTATATTAGGTAGATACACTCCTTGGCAAGATCAACCATGGGAGAATAGAAAGGCTGTGTATGCACAGGGAGACAACTTGCAGGGCAGGAGTACATGGGAGGGAAGGACACAGGATGAGGTAACTATGGGGAGGAAGTAGGAGAGGAGCTGTTGCACTGTACAAAATTGCAGTCAATATCATGAGACAAAGTATATGTCTGGAAATACATAGTATATTTTCAAACATATCCATGAATATAATAGAGCAAACAACAAACTGATGCAGCACGGGAGGTGCTCATTGTTTATGCGAAGAAATTTGGAAGACAGCTACCTCACCAATTGACTGGAAGAGATCAATATTTGTTCCTTTCCAAAAGAAAAGTAATCCAACAGAAGGTGGAAATTATCAAACAATATCATTAATATCACATGCAAGTAAAATTTTGCTGAAGATAATTCAAAAATGGTTGCAGCTATATATTGATAGAGAACTGCCAGAAATTCAAACTGGATTCAGAACAGGGCAAGGAACAAGGGATATCATTGCTGATGTCAGATAGGTCTTGGCTGAAAGCAAAGAATACCAGAAAGATATTTACCTGTTTTATTTACTATAGAAAGGCATTTGATTCTGTGGATCATACATAACAAATTATGAACAACATTACAAAGAATGGGAATTCCAGAACACCTAATTGTGGTTATGAAGAATCTATAGGTAGACCAAGAGGTAGTCTTTCAAATACAACAAGGGGATAATGCATGATTTAAAATCAGGAAAGTAGTGCATCAGGATCTATTCAATCTATTCTGAGCAAATAATCCAAGAATCTGGACTGTATGAAGAAGAATATGGCATCAAGATTGAAAGAAGACTCATTAACAATATGCAAATGATACTACCTTGCTTGTTGATAGTGTAGAAGACTTCAAGCACTTACTGATGAAGATCAAAGACTACAATCTTCAGTATGGATTACACCTCAACATAAAGAAAATGAAAATCCTCATAACTGGACCAATAAAGAACATCATGATAAATGGAGAAAAGAATGAAGTTGTCTGGGATTTCATTTTACTTGGAT
>NW_006921624.1:2191901-2197523 GCF_000298275.1 Orycteropus afer afer | reverse complement strand
AGTCATGAAAACTTCTTAACCATAACCCAAAACCCTGACTGAGTGAGTCACTGGGCCTGGGAAACATCAAGGTCCATAGGCCCAACATAGTCCACAAATATGTACTACATTCTACTTTGGTGAGTAGCAACTGGGGTCTAACAACTTTTGAGCAGCCATGTAAAGTACAACTATTGCTATCTCCCCATCGGGAGCAAAGAAGAGTGAAGAAAATCAAAGACACATGGAAATGATTAGTCCAAAGGACTAACTGACCACTCACACCTCAGCATCCATGACCCTGAGGCAAGAAGAACTGGCTGACGCCTGGCTGCTATTATTGACTTCTCTCAACCATAGCACCTTCGAAGGTCCTGGATAGAGTTAGAGAAAAGTGTGGAACAAAACTCAAAATCACAAAGAAAGACCAAGCTTACTAGTCACAGAGAGACTGATGGAACCCCCAAAACTATGGCCCTTCGTCACTCCTCAGACCTGGAACTGAACTCATTCCCATGGCTCAAATTTCAATCAAATAGACAGGTCTACAAAGTGAACAATAACTCTAGGAAGGTACACACTCCTTAGAACAATCAACCATTTGAGATCAAAAGGGCAGCACTTACCCAAGAACAAAGTCCAGAAGACAGGAGGGGTTAGGAGAGAAGAAGAAATGGAAAAATGAGAAAGACAGAGAGGAAGTTACCTTGAAGGGATTGCAATTGATAAAATGAAACAAAATGTGTGTGAATTGTTGAATGGAAAACTAATTTACTCGGTAAACTTTCACCCAAATCACAATAAAAAGCTTTAAAAAAAAAAAAAAAAGCAAGCTCCAGAAGAAGGTGTAAAATATGATCTCACTTTTATAAAAATAAAATACACATGCTCACATGTGCATCAAAAAAGTGTCTGAAAGAGCACGTATCAAAATATTAACAGTTTTAATATCTAGAGAGGAGTGGGGAAGGTGGGAAATAAGACTCTCACTTTTTACTTAATACATGTTTTATCATTCATTTTTTTTAAATAAATGTGTATTACTTAAAAAGAAAAATATAACAGAAGCCTACATCTCCAAGGACCCTTGGCAGGGAGACATCACACGCCTACCTTGGCCATATCTGAGCTTCTGTGGGCTTCCTTCTCAGAGACAAATTACAGAGCACAAGTTAGTGAGCCCACTGTCCAAGCTGATCTCCCAGAGCCTGACCGTGCTGTCCTGGGACTAGCTGAGCTGCTGAGTCACAGTCACTAATGATGACATTGGAAACACCGGCCTCATGGGCTGCACTCCCCAGAGAAGGCAGTGAGTTTGGACAATGATACATGTGGGAATCCATTCTGGGGAGAACCCTGGAATTCATGCAGAAACATGTGATAAAACCTCAGTTCCCAGTGCCTTCCCAGATAGGCTCTCTTGCCCCTGACGACCAGAAGTACGACCAGGATTCTGGCTGCTCTACCCCCTTTAACCTGTCCTTGATGTCTTCTATGCTGGGCAACTTGCTCTGTCTTCTCTGAGTGGATTGCGCAGTGCTGCTTTGAAAACAAGACATGACTATAAGTGCTAAGTGTGAATGGAAATGTCAAGCCCAGCCCATTCCAGTCTACCTGGGAGTCCACCTGAGATAAGTATCTGCAATTGAGGGGGTGCATGTCCTCACAGCAGTTTCTGGACACCTTAGACAATTCCTAGACAATCCCTATGCATGCTCTCAGCAATTTCTGGAAAGAAGACCGTCTTTTTCAAACTTGATCTGATGTACAATATTGTGAGTATTATGAAATTTGCCTTTGATGCCCAAGCCTCTTCCTTCCCTTACCAGTACCTTTTCCTTAGACCATCCTCATATATGATGAGTCTTCATGTACTCTCTCCACAACACTTATTCAAATCAAGCAACAACAACAACAATAATAATAAGGAATGATTTACATAGTCAAACATATTCCCTTTCAAGGAAAGTTTATCTGAGTCAAAGGGATAATATCTAATGAAATTCCAGAAGGCATCAATCAATTGGGAAGTAGCATGGGGAGTCAAGGCTGGGTACTCAAGAAAATATCCCCTGGAGATATTTGTCCACTTGATTTCCTCTTAATAACTGACCCAGGCTTCCTTCCTACATCTGGGTATTATTGATCAAAGAGGGAAAATCAGAGATTAGGCTAGGTTGCGTTATCCTAGTCTATTGACAAAATAGACTAGTGGTTCCACTATTGACAAAAGGACCTTTTGCAATGAGAATGCACTGCCGTCAAGTCGGATCCGACTTATAGCAACCCCTCCTTGGGTTTCCAAGGTGGTATCACTATGGAAATAGATTTCCCAATCTTCCTTCCGAGGAGTGGCTGATGGTTTTGAACCACCAGCCTTCTGGTTAGCAGTCAAATGCCTTAGGAATTTAAAACAACTCCTTGCTGTTTCACAGAACTTTTTAAAGGATTTTCACATCCATAGCCTCTTCTGCTTTTCACAAAGCCGCTGTATAGAAAGCAGGTATTATTCTCTCCATTTCCCAGGTGAAAAAATCAAGGGCCCCTTATAGGTAAAGCAATTTTCCCAAGGTCATGGAAAAAATTTTCATGACAGATTTGGGACCATAACCCAGTTCTTCCAATCCACAGGTCAAGACTGATTCCTACACACCACACTGTTATTTCCTTATCTACACACTTTATAATGCAAAAGTCTTCTCTAGTTCCCCACTCTAGAATTGCCACTCCCTCTACAGATCTACAAGGTACTCTTCTTTCCATAAGGAGCTGATATGTTGCACTACAGATCAGGTTGGATAATGTCTACCAGTCATGAAGAAGACAATTTGAGCTTTAAGATACCAACAGCTCTACCTACAACCACTTCTGAGACTCTCCTAATCCTTATGAGCATCTTTGTCCCTGGAGCTGCACAGAGATTGTCCAAGCAGGGACTATTGAATGCTAGAAAATGTAGCAGAGCCCAGAATCATCCCTTGTTTCCTAAACCATTAATGCAGGGTCACCAGATCCCAGCCCTGGAGGCTAGAGTTGGAAGCTTTGATTTGAAGAGTCCAACTTCAATAACAGGGGAATGAAGAAAAGGAAGAGAATGACACATGGCTGATAAATGAGATGAGTTGGGATAGAAAGAACATTGCTTCTGAGTCAGACAGGTCTCTGATCAACCTGCCTCTGATCCTATTCTCTGTGATCTTGAGGAAGTTAATTCATCCTTATTGTACTTGATAGCATGACTGGAAAATAGGAATAATAATAACTATTCCCTAATTTTGTAATAAGAATTAAACTAAAAACTTATATGACAGGCACCTATAACTGACCAAATGCATAGGATAGCACAGTGAAAGAGAAAGAGGAAAATAGGAACTGGAATAGTCAGAAACTCGAGAGGTAGCATGGCCCAGTGGTTAAGAGCATGGGCTTTGGAATCAGATGAAACTGAATTGAAATTCCAGTTCTATCACTTACTAGCTCTATGAATCCTTCTGAGCTTCAGTTTTCTTATCTATCAAAATGGACCTAATAATAACAACATCATGTAATTTCTGTGATCATCACATGGAAAACTCATATTTAAAGCTCTTGAAACAATTCCTGGTATATAGTAAGTGCTGAGTAAATGTGATTACTACTTTTAGTTCTCATTCATTATCATACCATATTGAAATCAGTTCAGTATGGTTCTACCATGGTGACAACCTCTAATTTGACCAGAATCCATTTCCACATGGAAGAAGCTAGATAAGTAAAATGGGTAGTGTAGTGTGATAACACATGTGTGGGCACTCAAGGTATGAAGACAGAAATGTGAATCCAACAAGACTATTTAATACTGAGTAATGCTGAGCATACAACTTCACCTTCCTAATTGCTTTTCTCACCTGCAAAATGACTATAGTTAGTGATTGTTGCAGAATCACGCTGCTAGAAGGGTCCCAGGAGTGATATAAGGGTTAAATGAGAAAATGTATGTGAAAGTGCCTCACAGAGAGACAGTTTTTATTTGTTTTCACTATTTCTTCCCACAAGCAAATTGTGAAGTCTAAGAATTCTTTGGAACAGCTCATTTGTGGACTGCCAACTGTACCCTCATACCCCTAAAAAATAATATTTAGTCATGATTTACAACAAAACAAAATTGTTATGGTTATCCTGTGATGAAATACCAGACTTGGACTTTGCTTAGTTCTAGGAACCAAATTTTAAGAACTAAAAAAATAACAAAGATTAAGTTCATAGTATAGAAACCAAGACGGCAGAACAATTCCTCCCAGAAAAACTTGGAGGATTTGAGATATTAAACCTGGGGATTCTGTACATAAAAAGGCTTTGAAACATGGGTAAGAAGAGTAGCCAGCATTTATGGAGCATTTGTGAAAAACTAGACCCTCTTATTTAATCCTCATAACAAACTTCTGTATATTAATTATTATGCCCATTTTACAGATGAAAAAAACTAAGACTCAGAGAGGGTAAGTGACTTCCTCAAGTCATACAGCTGCTAAATGAAGGAGCCAGGGTTCTAGCCCATGGTCTGGCCTTTTAGCCACTCACTGCACAATGCTGCCTTTGTTGGATGATGCTTAAATGTCTTTCATGTTGAAAAAGAATAAACTTGTACATGAGATCCCAGAGGATCACATTTATTCCAGTGACTAGAGGAAAGAGGCAATCAGATATTTGCTTCTCCAATTATGTATTTAAAAAAAGTCTAACAACTAGAGCTTCCTGCCACTGAAAGCATTCAAGAAGAGAAAGGAAGTACATTTTCCAATGATCCTACAAAACGATATTGAGCATTGATTGAGAGATCGGAGTAAATCACTGATTTTCATAGTTTGCTCGTATACCCCTTAATTAAAGCCTATGCACTTTATAAAACTGGCATATTAAAGTATTCATTCTTAAGTTTAAATAGCTATAAAGACATACTATCTCAATATTTCTGATTGTCCCTTCATTTGACACCTTTGAGGTTTTTATATTCTGAGCCAATGCATTGAGTAAGGTTTAGAATGAATAAAAGTATGTCTTTCATTGGTTAAGAGGGAGATAGGATAATGTGTAAGGGGACATCTTGACAGCAGATACTTATTCAGAGGAAAAAAAAGATTTTAGGAAAGATGTATGGAAGTTGAGAATCTGGAAAATGATTTTCCTAAAACAATGTCCATGTACTCTTTGGGAGTTCTTTAGATACCAGCAAGGATATGCATCCCCAAAACTAAAGACTGCTGGACTTCTGACATCACCTTCAGTGGGCAGATTCCTTGGTTATGTAGCCCATCAAACAGGTCTTACTACCAGGAACTAAGATTTCTTGGTTTTTACTTAAGATGTCATGTTATATAGTGGACAGTAGCATAACCTTTGAATCCAGGTAAAGATGACTTTCAATTCAGATTTTTCCCGTAGGAATTTAACCTTTCTATGACTCCATTTTCTAATTTTAAAAACTAAAATAAAATAATAGTCTCTTGGGAATATTGAAAGAATTAAATGTAGAAACACAAAAGTAAATGTAGAAACACAAAAGTAAATATAGAAACACAGCACAGTCCTTGGTATGAGGTAAATGTTCTATAAAATGTTAGCTATAGAGATGATGATAATGAAAAATCCATAGCTTATTATTTT
>NW_006921624.1:2188006-2188886 GCF_000298275.1 Orycteropus afer afer | reverse complement strand
AATACTACTGTATCTATCTATCCATCTGTCCATCCTTTCAATAAATATTAATCGAGCTTTTCTTAAGTTCTAGAAATCGTGCAAAGCACTGGGGATACATGGATTATGAAATGTGTTACTTGCTCTGGAGAACAGAAAATAAGAACATTTGCAAATATGGTGGCATGTATACTACCCTATAGGTTTACATGGTAGGTATTGAGAACACAAAAGCAATTGGACTTCTTCTGGGTTGAGATTGTAGGTACTGAGCAAAAGGGATGCCATTACTGAGAAAGTGATTTTTGATCTGAAACTCAAATGACAAAGAGAAATTTATTATGTTGACAAAGGAGGAAAATGTATACCCAGTAGATGAAATAGAATGAAATAAATATTATTCAGAATTTTCTATGTAATTCTCTAAAACAGCCTCTCAAATTTATATTAATTAGTGTAATATAGTAAAGGATAAGACAAGAGCATTCAAACACACTGTTGAGGAAAGACATTAAAGGAGGAGATGATGATAATTGTGGTGGTGGTGATAGTGGTGTTGTTGATGTAATATCTGATATACTTCATATAACCTTAATCCTTCCTACAACTCTGGGAAGATATGTATTATTATGTACATTTCCTAGAGAGAAAGATTATGATCAGAGAGGTCAAAGGATCAGCCCCCAATTACATAGGTCAATACTGAACAAGAAGGAAGGAAAAAATTAATTCTGACCAGAGGCATTTACAAATTAGTGAGGAAAGCAGAGAACTTCCTCTGGAACCCCAGACCCAAAACTCTGAGCCCTGTGTTCTTAAACAAGCCAGTTTCCATCTTAGGGCTTCCATTCCCTCTGCTGTAAAACGGAATTTATAATCCCTGCCTCATCAGTTTCTATAT
>NW_006921624.1:2185325-2186706 GCF_000298275.1 Orycteropus afer afer | reverse complement strand
AGCATTGTATCACTCAGACTTTTTAGATGCAGGCAAAAGAAATGGATTCTGGCTGATTAATGGAGAAAATAATTTTAAGGAAAGGATGTTGTGTAGCTCATGAATTGCCAAGAAGGCTGAGAACCAAGGTGGAAAAACATACATAACAAAAAGGATCGAGTAGTCAGAACTGTGGTCAAAATCATACCCAGAACCAGTCTGGTAAGAACACCACTCTAGTCACCAAACTTTGTTCACTACAGGTTGTACCTCCACCATCATTGCCGGCAATACTCACTGGGTTCTAAAATACTCACTGAGTTATAAAATACTGACTGTGACCAACCCCAGAGAGAATTGCCCACCTCAGTGCTCCATGATGTTTCTCCAGATTCAAAATTAGGTGGTACATCTGATTGGTCACTTGTCCACACTCTAGCTACCAGGGAAACTGGGAGAGCAATACTGTACTTTTACTTTTTATAAAATCCTACCAAGAAAACTAGATGGGGGAAGAGGTTTCAGACACTAGGGCATCCAAATAATAACAAATATGAGGTCCGTTCTATGGGATCAGGAATTATAGATGCTCCAGAATTAAGCACTGTTGCAAGTCTCCAACTTTCATTTTTGTAACCTTCATAGTCCACGTCATTCTGGAACAATGTAAACTTATTTTTTCTTAGCATGACCCTGATCTTCTCTATAGCTGAGATGCAGAGTTCATGTAGTATTAGTTATTTGTCTGATGACCAATCAGTGCTGAGCATGGGAACAGGCCAAGAGCCATTAAGTATATTAAAACGTGGGTTTTTTTCAGTGCTCATAGCTGTAGAGTCAAAAGGAAGAGTTGAGAAGGGCCTCCCAGGATGTGGGGCAGAAGTTGCAAGTACAGGCTGTTTATTCATCTGTCTAGACAAAGTTTCTCTAATATGATATGGGTGATTATGGTATTGAGTTTAGAAGAAGTTAAAAGTATGGTAATTTTGTGTAATGTGCTAGAAGTTTTTCTTAAACTGCATATATAAGTCTTAGTTGGCATTTACACCTTTGAAATGGATTTGAAAAGTTACCCTCTCTGTCGTTGGCTGTACCATGTTAACAAATTCTTCCAAGGTAAGGAACTCCCTTGCATATATAACATAAAATGATCATGAGTAAATAATACCAATTGTGGCTTTGTTAACTCTGGCTCTTCTTTTCACTTGCCAGAAAATATCTTACATAACTAATATTTTTCTTCTGGACTGCCGTATTCCCTCCTACTTCATATTTCCTAACTCATTGGCTCATCCTCCTCCCCTCTTTCTCTGAGTGACAGCTCTATTGGTGATCCTTTTTATTTTTTACTGTCTTCTTAGCTTCCCTTCTTGACAGTGTAACCTCTTGTAGGGATCTCTCA
>NW_006921624.1:2182136-2183835 GCF_000298275.1 Orycteropus afer afer | reverse complement strand
CTCTTAATCTATATGTTATTGATAATATGGACAATGATAATAATACTAGAACACACATTTATGGTACTTACTGTGAAACAGTCCTGTTTTGAGTAGTTTACATATATCCTGCATATAAAATCCTTCCAACAACCCTAAACAATAGGAACTGCTGCTTCTTTATTTACAAGTGAGTAATTGAAGCATGCTTGTTGTTGTTGTTAGGTGCCATCAAGTCAGCTCCAACTCATAGTGACCCTATGCACAACAGAACAAAACACTGCCCAAACCTGCACCATCCTCACGATACTTTCTATGCTTGAGCCTGTTGTTTCAGGCATGTGTCAATCTATCTCACTGAGGGTCTTAGAATGTCCACCCATCTCAGAAAGACTTGACATGCCATACCATCACCTAAATGTTAAAATTCTGCAAGCCATACTGATTTGTGTTCTTTTTTTTTTTAATAGTCATCTGAACCCCAGCTGATATGGCCAAAGGATAAGAAGTTTTATTTTGGTAATTTTAAAATATCTTTTTAGTTCCAATGTTCTGAAGTTCTAGGACAGTCAACAGGGATCTGAACCATGGGTCAACTCACATTTCCCACATCCATGCAAGTGAGTCAAGAGGAAGATGGTTCATGGGAATGTGAGTCATATCAGGATGAACTTTATAACCCATCTATTTGAGACATTACATGTTAACTCGTTAGTCTCAGGAGATGTGCTGCCATTTCCTGTTTGCCTGGGAGCCAGGCTGGAAGTTTCCTGAGATGCAGAGTTTCTTGCCAAGCCTCTGCAGAGCGCCCCTGACCTCCTGGTTCCTCAGGCTGTAGATAAGTGGGTTTAGCATAGGAGTAACTACTGTGTAGAAAATAGCGACCTGGCGGTCCTGGTCCAGATCATAGCTGGAGGATGGCCGGAGGTACATGCGGATCACAGAGCCATACAGGAGAAGCACAACCAGGATGTGAGAGCTACAAGTGGACAAAGCTTTACGCAGGGCAGCAACAGAGTGCATGCGGGCTATGGCAACACCAATGCGGGCATAGGAGCCCAAAATGAAGAGGAAAGGGCTGACCACTACAGCTACACCCTCTGTGAAGATTAGCATTTCATTGACCACTGGTCGGGTGAAGGAGAGCTGCAGCAGCGGTGTGATATCACAGAAGAAGTGGGTGACTTGGTTGCCACAGAAGGTTAAATGGGTTACCAGCACACTATAAAGGAAACTGTTAAGGCTGACAATTACCCATGAGGTTAAGGTTATACGCAGACAGAGCTGGTGGCTAACAATGGCAGAGTATCTTAAAGGGTCACAGAGGGCAACATAACGGTCATAGGCCATGGCAGCCAGCAAGTGGCCTTCCATGCTGCCCACAGTCATGAAGAAAAACAACTGGACCATGCAGTGGTTAAAGGAGATGGTTCGATTCACTGACATTGTGTGCACCAGCATTTGGGGCACAGTGATGGTTGTCAGAAATATGTCAATAAAGGAAAGCTGACTGAGAAGGAAATACATGGGTGTCTGAAGCTTGGTGTCTGAGTGGGCAACAATCACTAATAGGGTATTGCCAATAACTGCCACCAGGTACATGGCAAGAACTATTACAAAAATAATTGGTTGCATCTCTGGCCAATTGAACAGGCCCAATAAGATGAATTCAGTCACTTCTGTCCTGTTTCTTGAGGCCATAAGATACAATCCACATCAC
>NW_006921624.1:2177255-2178391 GCF_000298275.1 Orycteropus afer afer | reverse complement strand
TGATTACCTTTTGCCTCTTTTACTGGATATCATGTCAGACATTAACGTCGTCTTTCATTACAAAGATGTTCAATTCATTAGACTCCAGCTTTCTTTTGCATCTGTCGCATTTTCCTAAATCACATCCATCATAATCCCCTTAGCTGGACTTTGGTTTCCAAAATCTTATCAGTTATACACTTTGAGACTATCATTAATTAATGGATCACATGTATAAATATTTAATATCCACTGTTATGTATTGTTTCTCATAGAGAAAAATCTGTAGTTCCAAAAAACCTTTGCCAATTCCTTAAATGTCAGTAACATTCAATCTAATATAACATAAAAACTGCACCTAAAAGGAAATGAACCAAGTGATTTCAAAACACAAAGAAGTGAGGATGGGTTAACAAACATTTGAAAGAATAGTGTACTTGTTGTTAGCTGCTGTTGAATCCTCCACAACCTTTGGCAACCTCACACACAATGGAATGAAGCACTGCCCAGTCCTGTGCCATCTTCATGATTGGCTGGGGATCTAGCCATTGTGATGTGTAGGATTTTCATTGGCTGGTTTTCAGAAGTAGATCATCAGGGCTTTCTTTCTAGAATAGTGTCCTACTCGCTCACAATGAAAGAAATGTCAGTTAACAAATACGATACCATCTTACCTATCAATTTGGATTTTTTTAAATTGTTATCCCCAACAATTGTGTTAATGTAGGTATTAATTTGTAGAGATGAAATACAACTTTGTATTACCTTTCAGGAAAGCAATTTGAGTAGTTGGATAAAGAACCTTAAGAAAATTTACAACCTTTGGGCAAGGAATTAATATTGGAGGTATTTTTCCTAAGAAAATAATCAGAGGTGATCACAGAATCATTGTACAAAAATATTCATCACAGCATATCTCAAAATTGAATCAATTAATTATCCAATAGTATGGAACGATTTAAATAAATTATAACACATTCATATAATGAAAATTGGGTAGTCATTAAGAATAATGTCCTATGTTATATCTAAGCACATGATAAAATTACTCATAATAACAACAAAAAGACAAATAACCCAATTTAAAAATGGGCAAAGGACTTGAATAGACATTTCATGGAAGAAGATACACAAATAGCCAATAAATACATGGGGGA
>NW_006921624.1:2175629-2176745 GCF_000298275.1 Orycteropus afer afer | reverse complement strand
TTCCACTTATATGGAATATCTAGAGTAGGCAAATGCATATACAGAAATAGATTGCCCAATCTTCCTTCCAAGGAGTGGCTGGTGGATTTGAACCACCAACCTTCTGGTTAGTAGTCAAATGCTTTAGACACTATGCTACCAGAGCTCCTAAGTTTATTAATGAAAAAAGGAAAAGGGAAATTATTGCTTAAAGGCATTGAGTTTTTGTTAAGGCTGAAAAATTTTGGAAATGAATAGTAATAATGGTTGCACAACAAGGTAGATGTGATTTGATTAAATTACTAAATTATGCATGTAAAAATGATGATTAAAATGGAAAATGTTTACATAGATATAGACATATTGATAGATAAAACACTACAAAATGTTTTAAGTATAATATAAAGTAGTATATACACCATTGTCATGGTTTACTAGATATGCACTAAAAAGATTAAAGAAATGTACCACAATATTAGCCATGGTAATTTCTGGATAGGATTTTTTCTTATATATGTTTCTATAATGAATTTGGAGTACTTATGGGTTCAGTATCTAGAATATATAAAGAACTCCCACAACTTAACCAAAAATAAATAAATAAATGGGCAAAAGACTTGATTAGACATTTTACCAAATAAGAAATTCAAATGGCCAATAAGCATATGAAAAAGATGCTGTACATCATTAGTCATTAAGGAAATGCAAATCAAAGCTACAATGAGATATTACTTCATACCCACTAAGATGACTATGATTTAAAAACTGAGAACAACAGGTGTTGGTTAAGATGTGTAGAACTTGGAAGCCTCATCCATTGTTAGTAGGATCAAAAATGGTACAACCAGCGACTTGGATCTTAAAAGCTAGCAAGCTGCCATCTAGATGCAACGATGGGTCTCTCCTCATCCAGAGCAAAGAAGAATGAAGAAAACCAAAACTCATAGAAACAATTAGTCCTAGTGACTGGTACACCATCTGATCTGCAGCCTATATGACTATGAGACCAGAAGAACTAGATGGTGCCCGTCTACCAATGTCAACCACTTGGAAGGGGATCTATGTAGGAGATCCTAGATAGAGAGGGAGAACAATGTGGAACAAAACTCAAAATCATTTGGAGGAGAAAAAGGGGGG
>NW_006921624.1:2173926-2175415 GCF_000298275.1 Orycteropus afer afer | reverse complement strand
AGGGGGCAGGAGTCCATGGAGGGATGGACACAGGGAAGAGGTAACTATGGGGAGGAAGTGGGAGGAAAGCTGTTGCATTGTGGTAAACTGTGGTCAATGTCATGAGACAAAGTATATGTGAACTGCTGTATGGAAGTGAATTTGCTCTGTCAATCTTAACCCAAATCACAATTAAAAAAAAAAAAAAAAATGATACAACCACTGTGAAAAACAGTATGGAGTTCCTCAAAAAGTTAAACATAAAATAACTATGTGATACAGCAATTCCACTTCTATATCCATAGAACTGAAAGCAGAAACACAGACACATGTACACCAACGTTCATTGCAGCATTTTTCACAGTAGCCAAAAGACGGAAACCACCTAAATGTCCCTCAACAGATGAATGGGCAAACAAAATGTGGTACATACATACAATGGAAAATCACTAAGCCATAAAGAGAAATGAAGTCCTGATATATGCTATGCCATGGAAGAACCTTGAAAACATCAAGCTGAGTGTAATATATCAATCACAAAATACAAATATTATATAATTCCACATATATAAAATCTAGAGTAGGCTAGCATACACAGACTTAAGTTTGTTAGTTGTTACCAGTGGCAGGTAGGAGAGAGAGGGGAAAAAGGGAATCATTGCTTAGGGGACATTAAGCTTCTGTTAAAGGTGATGGGAAGAATTTACAAACATAATATTTATTGTTACCAAATGATGAACACAGTATCACTGAATTATACTTGTGAAGAATGTTTAAATGGCAAATGTTTTGTTTCATATATATTTATCACAATAAAAATATATAAAATGATAAGTAAGCAAACAGATGAACATAAGCAAATGAACAAAATATTAAAAGACAACTTTCTCACTTATAGTCAGTCTAAGAAAAAGGACTAGTGCTAGGTCTTTGTGGTTTGATTCTTCCTAGCTTTGCCAGAAGACACAAATTACAGCTTAATCAATGAGTGTAGCATGCACTAAGAGAGTTCACCGTGGGAATGCCAGAATAGTAAACTACCTCCAATAAATATATAAATAAAACTCTTCTTTTAGTGCTTTCTTTACTCTAAAGACTACACATGAACCTGGAGCTCAAAAGTGGAAGAAAACTTACATTTTTCCAAGGTCTGTTCTTTTGTCTGTTTCTTCCCCCCCATATCCTTCTTCATGTCAGTGGATATGGCTCAAACTCTGTGCTCTTGGGATCTTATTACTCATTTGAGGCAGTGATCACACAGAAATGTTTGCATGGAGGTATGGATGAAGATGACAGAGAAGAATAAGTGTGAAACAAGAGAAATGAAGTCAGACCCTTCACGGGGAGGGAGAAAACGGTCTTCAAGAACGAAATGTAGCAGACAGTGTCAATGTATCTAAGATGCAAATAACAATGCAACAAAAGAGTTTATTTCTTTCCAAGGGAAATAAAACTAACTTAAATGAATTATATGCAATAAGAGTAACAAGCAGTGGTAGTATTCTTATTG
>NW_006921624.1:2158585-2171516 GCF_000298275.1 Orycteropus afer afer | reverse complement strand
AAGAATAATGTAGAATCTGCAAAACACCACATAACGTGGATGAACTTGGAGGACATTATGCTGAGTGATATAAGGCAATCACAAGACAAATATTGTATTAGTTCATTATTGTAAAAAGTCAAGAAAAGGTTTATATATGGAAAGAAATTTTCTTCGTTGGTTACCAAGGGTGGAAGAAGAGAGGAGGAAACATGCAAAAATAAATTAAAAATTAAAAAATATATATGTTGTGGGGTTAATTCTGACTCGTAGCAACCTATAGGACAGAGTAGAACTGCCCCCATAAGTTTCTATGGCTATAAATATTTCTGGAAGTGAACTGTCTGTCACAGCTTTCTCCTATATGTCATTATCTAGAATACCTAAATAATAGTTAGTGTGAATGATCAAAATCCAATGAAAACAGAGAAACAAATTTTAATAAATTGTCTGAAAATGTAATATACTTTTCAAGAGTCACAGAGTGCATTTGTTGCTTTTGGTTATAAAAGGTCTATTTGACTTTTAAACAACATCCTTATTTCCTTTAGAAAATCGACTTCTTCTCTCCATAGAACACAGTCTGATGGCACTGTCAGATGATCTCCCAACCCAGAATTTGAGAAAGGAGAGAAATATATTGAAAAATAGTTGGAAATGATTTATTTCCAGAAGGGGAATTCTGAGCAGATAGTCCCAGATTGTAAACAGTTTCATGTCCCTCTCTCTCACACTTCCTACTTCTGTGTGAGCACACACACACACACACACACAATGTGATGTAACCACACATCATGTTCCACTTCATGGAAAAACATACCACCACCTATGAAGTAGTCTCTCCTACTTCTAAAAATCAAACATGAATCTGATCAAGTTTCTAGATTAACTTTGTAAAATAATTATGAGAAGTACAGAGCTTATAGGAACATGCTAAACTACAGTATGTTGTTAAAATAGGAAAAATTCAGATTTCAGGAGATTCTATAGCAATGACATAATTTCTTCAACAAATTAATGGCAAGAGACAGAGGAAGGAGAAAGGGAGAGAGTCAGAGAGGAAGGATAGAGGGAGAGAGAGCAAGAGAATAACTTAGTGATTCAGAGACTGAAAAGTCTAAATAACCAATAACAATGTGTCAAACTTATTTGGACCCTGATTTTTAAAAACTTGTAAAGATTTTATTGTGTTTATGAGACAATTGGATATTTCAACACTGAACATTTCATGATATTAAGTAATTATTAAAAATTTAGTTATGATAATGGCATTGAAGTTTATTTATCTCTTTAAGTCCTTATTTTTCAGAGATTGCTGTAGAAATATAAGGAGCTCTGGTGGCACTGCAGTTAGGCATTTGGCCGCTAACAAAAGGTCAGTGGTTTGAGCCCACAAGCTGCTCCATGGGAGAAAGATGAGGCAGTCCGCTTCTATAAAGATTTACAGCCTTAGAAACCCTATAGGACAGAGTTCTATTCTGTCCTATAGGGTAACTATGAGTCAGAATTGACTTGATGGCAGTGAGTTGCTTTTTTATTATTATTGAAATGTATATGGATGAATTATATGGTATCTGGGATGTGTTGAAAAATACTATGGGAGAGGGATGGATAGAGGTCGAGATGATATAAT
The DNA here is from genome assembly GCF_000298275.1 of Orycteropus afer afer. Classification (NCBI taxonomy): domain Eukaryota; kingdom Metazoa; phylum Chordata; class Mammalia; order Tubulidentata; family Orycteropodidae; genus Orycteropus; species Orycteropus afer. The sequence continues at coordinate 2,169,904 of NW_006921624.1, read as the reverse complement.
ATTGACCATGTATCTTAATTTCCTGTGGATATCATAACAAAATACCACAAGTTGAGTGGCTTTAAAGAACAGAAATATATTTTCTCACAGCCTGGAGACTAGAAGCACAAATCAGAACCTTGGCAGTGTTGATTCCTTCTGGAGACTTTGAGAGAGGAACTATTCCATGCCTCTCTCCTAGTTTTTGTTCTGGTGGCTGCTAGCAACTTTTGACATTCCTTTGCTATATATATAGATATAGATATAGATATAGATATAGATATAGATATAGATATAGATATAGATATAGATATAGATATATACCTTCCTCATCACATAGTATCTTTCTTCACCCTGCTTGTGACAGTTTCTGGGTCTGTTCTCTCCTTGTACTATTCAGAAGGGATTAGGATTAGACCCACTCTATGCTGATATAACCTTGCTTAAATAATAATAATAAATAATACTGAAAATTTATAATTACTTAAGCTAGGTAATGACAATATTCTGCTCTATTTTCTATGAGTTTGAAATATTCCTTAATAAAAAAAAAATTTAAGTAAATGGCCTTGAGTTGGTTGGTTGGTATGTGCCGTCAAGTCGAACCCGACTCATAGCGACCCCTCCTTGGGTTTCTGAGGCAGTATCATTACGGAAGTAGATTGCCCCATCTTCCTTCTGAGGAGTGGCTGGTGGGTTTGAACCGCCAGCCTTCTGGTTAGCAGTCAGGTGCCTTAGGCCACCTGCCTTAGACCTCCCACGAAGAGGTCCCAAATGCATGCTGATGAGGGAGTTCTGGTACTTGTGTGCACAAGGGCATAATGTTCACAGTTCTGCCAGAGAACCTCATCACCAAGCCTAAATCTGGAATTCCTTAACTTGTTCTAGTTTTCTTCCCTCTCATCTCCCTATAACCAACCATGCTCAAAATCTTGCCATTCTTCTCCTCACCTATCCAATACAGTCCTTAGGTGGGCTAATCAGGAGTCTACCTTCCCCTGTCCAAGAAGTCTGCGGAGTGCACTCTTGACATCCTTATTGCGGAGGCTGTACACAAATGGGTTGGCCAAGGGTGTGATGGCTGTGTACATCACTGCAGCCACCATGTCTTGGTCCTGAGAATTCTGAGAAGGAGGCTGGAAGTAGACCCAAATGATGGTACCATAGAGGAAGCTAACCATGGTGAGATGGGAGCCACAAGTTGAGATTGCACGATAGCGACCAGCAGCTGAAGGCAAACGTAGGATGGTGGCTCCAATACGGACATAGGAGAGCACAATGAGGGAACAGGGGCCCAGCATGAGGAAGCCACCCTCCAAGAATATGGCCAACTCATTGAAATGAGTGTCTGAGCAAGAGGCTCGCAGAAGTGGTCGGTGGTCACAGAAGAAGTGAGGAAGATTAACGTTGCCCCCATCATCCTCAACCCAGCGGAGGGGCAGGAGGAGTCCCACGTGTAGCATTGTGTGCAGTATGGATACCACCCAACTAAAGGCCAGTAAGCGGGCACAGAGTTGCCGATTCATCACCAAAGCATAATGTAAAGGGTCACAGATGGCAACGTAGCGATCTAGAGCCATGACAGAAATGACAAGTGTGTCTGTAACTCCAAATGCATAAAAGAAAAAGAACTGTGTCAAGCATCGGGCAGCAGGAATTGTTGGGTAATCAGACACAAGATGGGACAGTAACTGGGGCAGAGTTACTGTGGACAGCCCCATGTCCACCATGGAGAGGCCACGGAGCAAATAGTACATAGGTGATTGGAGTCTGGAGTCCCGGGAGATGAGCAGCACCAGAGTCACATTCCCCATCATGGTGGTTATGTAGATAGTCAGGAACAGGGGAAAGAGGAGATTGTGGGGGACTCTGGCTCTGGAGAGCCCAAGGAGCAGGAAGACTGGAGAATGTGAAGCATTAGGGGCACAGCTCATGATGAATGACAATGAGCCTGTCTGAGAGAGTTTGAATCACAAAGTAAGTTATGGGTCAGAGGTTAGAAATCCTAATGATTTTACTTAACATATCTGTTATTCTAGCTCCTTAAACACCTGGAGTCAAGTCTGATCCAGCTATGTCCCTTCCTCCAGGTCTAGTACTTCACTCCTTTAGTTTAATTTATTATAGAACATTCTTCATCATTTCGTCCTTTTCTCTCATTCTAGTGACCCCTTGGAGCTCTCGTAGCCTAGTGCCTAAGGCATTTGACTGCTAACCAGAAGGCTGGCAGTTCAAACCCACCAGCCACTCCTTGGAAGGAAGGTTGGGAAATCTACTTCCATAGTGATACCACCTCAGAAACCCAAGAAGGGGTCACTATGAGTTGGGCCCGACTTGACTGCAGTGGGTTTAGTTGTTGTTGTTGTTTAGTTACTCCTTGCATCTAATGCAGAAACGCTGCTTAAGTCCCTCTGCCATAGGTAAAAGATAAAGTGTCAAATCCCACACTTGTTGCTATGTGTGGTAAGGATCAGTATGAATCCTATTCCCAAAGTGTGGATACAGAACCTTCTCACTTCTCCATCCCCATTCCCAGCTACCCACATGAAACACTCTCTCCAGCCCTAGCCACACAAAGCTGGGTCAGAGCTCACAAATTACATGAACACCATCCTTCAGCCAGCTACTCAAGAAGCCCTTCTCTGACTAACCACTCAGAACTGATCAGAGAGCTCACTAGCTAAAAAGGTACAGTCATTCAGATTGACAAATAGGCAGATGCCAGGCTCTGCTGGCTCTCATTGCCCCTATGGGTTCAATAATTCATTAGAACAACTCATAGACTCTCATGGAGGGTACCCCATATTTATGACCACAGATTTACTATGATCAGAAAAAAGATACAAGAGAGATGCATAGGGTGAGGTCTTGGAGGGGGTCCCAGAACAAAACTCTTTTGTGCATAGTCATCAGCCAGGAAATTAATCTGATCCTTTGGCACTTCCCCACATGGCTATGATAGATTATACCATGGCTCCTGAGTTTAGTCAGCATTGGGCCCAGGTGGTCCCTCTTGGTCTGGCCAGCCCCCCACTCATTAGCCTCAGGTGTGATGCATCTCTCAGAAGCCCAGAAAAAGACCAAATTGCAAAGTAATTCTATACCCTGCCCTCTCCCACAGTGATAAACCCTTTATTTAATCTTATCTTCTCATCCATCTACTGCTTTAAACCAAACCAAATCCACTGCCATTGAGTCAAGTCCAACTCACAGCAACCCTAACTGTGTTTTCAAGGCTGTAAATCTTTTCAGAAGTGAATTGGCTCATCCTCCTCCCTCAGAGCAGCGTGTGGGTTTGAACCAATGACCTGAGCCTTTGGCTCTTACCAGCTTCTGCTTAGCAGCTAAATGTCTTACTTACTACACCATTGGAGTTCCTTACCTACTGCTTTATCTCCTTTTAATGGCAACTTCATGAGCAAATTACCGTACTCACTGTTTCCACTTCTCATAGTCCAGCCCACTGCAAACTTCATGCACTTGGACACCTTAGCTCACTGTAGTCTTCATGATTTCTTTTTTCTGAACCTTTAAAGGACATAGTACATCATTAACTACATAGCATATAAAGAAATGGTTCTTTCTAAGTAGTTGACTTTTGTAGTGAAATTGCTTCAGGTTATCATTGAATGACTTGATTTTCCTCTTTCTTCTTGTCTTGGTTAATGGTATCCACATTATCATCCCTGACTGCTTGAATCAAAAGCTTAGAGAATCCCTCCCTCATTTCACCACATCCAATAACTCCTTTACTTTTACATTTTTCCCTTTTACACACCCTTTTCTCTCCACTACCAATGTTTAAGCTTCAGCACCTATGACAAATATTCATTTCGGTGGCCACTTTACTAGCTTTTATACCTCTATCCCTTGAAGGGCTTCCACACTGATGTCAGAGTAAAACTTTCAACATGTGACTCCATTTTTAAATAGTCAGGGCCTTCAGAATAAAATCCAAACAGCTTATTCTGGTTTGTAAGGTCTTTTGTTATTAGTACCTAAATTATCTTATCAGGCTTAGTGACCCACCCATTGTTTTGTTGCCTAAATCTGGTAAGGTCTCACATTATTGTTCATTTGCACATGCATTTTATTTCTTTATTTTCATTTTTGAAATATTCCCTCCCCTCCTCTCCCATCCCTGGTAAGCAACAAAGAAAATCATCTTCACATGTTTTGTTGAGAAGTCCAGCATTCAGAAATATGAAATACTGAGTAACACAAACACTCCCCCATGGAATACAGACAGAAATATGATAAAATACCATAATCATCATCACAAATTCATAACCAAATTTTCAAAAATGTAAGGGGAATCTAAGGATCTATAATCAAAGAGGGAGCTGAAAAACAAATATCTAAACTGTCTATGATGGTGGAGATAGTGGTGGGAGGTGGGGGGTGGCAGGTTATCTATCTTCAGAGTCCAGAGGCTTGAGTGTTAATGCCCATGTGGGAAAAGGAAATGAGAGCTTAGATCTGTGTGAGGCAGGAGGTTAGAGACCACCATATAAATTCAGGACATTCAGAAGGCTAAATCCTCTGTGAAAGAGTACAAGCAAACAGGAATATAAATATATATATATATGCACACCCATTAGCTATGGCAGACCCAAATGAAGCTCAAATCTCTCAGCCTGGACCAGTTAGAAGGAAAAATATGTCACATGGGAATGCAATTATTGGTCTGTACCACAGATAGAGTTGAGAACACTGATTTACACAAGATATATGATCCTAGAACCTTCAAACTGAAAATTTAACATAAAAGTCATTATCAGATTGTTGAATCCTTGGGCATCTTGTAGAGGCAAACATCAACCTTTCCCAGCATATTTTCTCTCAATCCAGACTGTATGTGAATCTCATAAATAAAAACCCACTGAAAATGAATCACAATTCAAAATTACAAAATACACAAACACTATTCATTATGAAGACAATCAACAAATAATAGGATTACCCACCACTCCCAATGTCACAGAAATAAACAATGTTAGGGATTATGTTAAGTGAGCTTAAACAACTTAGTGTCTAAAATGGAGAACAGAAATAATAATAAGCAAGATATTATAAAATAAAACATATGTTTAAAAAAACAAAAATGATTTTGAAAAAATTCATGTTCAAATTAAAAATTCAATGGATAATTTAGACAATGGCTGAAGAGAGAAACAAGTTCTGAGAAGTTACTCAGAAGATAATATGAACTAACAAAAGTGTGAATAATATGAAAGAGGAGTTAAAAGTTGTGGAGGAGAAAAAGGTTCACTCTACAGCAAATAAATCCAAGAAGAGCAGCATAGAGAAAACAGAGGAGAGGCAAGTATTGAAGGGACACAGACTGAGAATTTTCCAGACTTCATAAAAGAAAGAATCCTCAGATCAAAGAATCGCACTAATTCCTAAACAAGACGAAACTTTAAAACTTCATACATAGACATGTTGTTTATGTTGATGTTATGTGCCGTCGAGTATCAGCAGAAGTGCTGAACAGCAAATGCAGAGTGAAATGTTGTAGCAGAGGTAGTGGAGGCAAAGAAGGAAGCAATCATTTCGTCACACTGCTGTTGTGAACAATCTCATTTTCAGGTACTAAATCGAATCTAATTGAATACCAGAACTTTAATCCTCAAGCAATTTAAACTTTTCTTCCTTTCCCATCAAGAGTTAGATACTTATTCAAAAAACTGCATCAGGGAAAGAGAGAAGAGGTGGACTTCATTATTGCATCATCTTGTTCATTCTTTCCTTTTGGTTTCTCTGGCTATTGAAGGGCAGAAGCATACAGAAGAGGGAAAGAGAAAGTCTTATTGAGTGGGGTGCTTGATAGAGATTTCTATGGAATATCTTTTGGGCCCATATGAGACCACTCACTGATACCTATTACCCCATTCTTTTGAGGAAATGCTAATTCAAACCCTGGCTGATCCTTAGAGACCTTTCTTATATTGATATCTTAATGCACATCTCTAGACTTAGTTTTCGAGAGTGCATCCCCCTCACTTCTTGGGTGGTGTGCTTTTCAAGATGACACAGCTGATGCATCTTCATTGGGTCTAGTTATTTCAAATAAAACTTATTTTTCTTTATCTCAACAGATTCTGTAAATGCAGCTTTCTTATTAATTAAGAGTACGTAGCTCTTTGCACTGGTAGGCGTTACACTTGGTCCTTTCTCTAAAATTTCACTAAGACCTTAAATTTTTGTGTATTTTTAGTTTCCAAACATGCTTTCTTAAACTATCGTTTCATTATTGACTTCTAATTTAAGAGCATTATGATGAGGGAATGTAATCTCTGTGAGATTACTTATTTGAAGCTTTTTGAAATTTGTTTTGTAGCGGGGATTAGCATGAGTCTAATCTCTAAAATGTAGATAGAGTTTGACCAGTCCTCACATTCCTACTTCTCCGTCTGTCAGTATCACAGTATCACCAACCATTCCCGTGGCATTTTCTATTTGACCCTAACCATCTGGAGCTAGTGGTTATCTGTCTAACAGGCAGATACTAGCCAACTTGGGGAGTCCACATGACAGCACATCTGACCTGCTGGCGACAAACGATCAACAAGCATGTTGGGAAATGAAACAAAATGTCTGTTTGTGTTTAAAAGTGATAATTAATACCTGATGATTTATCACCTATTTGCTAAACTTCATCTATGTCCTAGAACTAAATCTGATTTCCATATGGAACCATTTATTCAACTTTTTGCTTCCAAAGTTATCAAGAGACTCTTCGCTATATACTATCCTCTGTAACAATAGTTATTGTTGTTGTTATGTGCCATCGAGTTGGACCCTACTCATAGTGACCCCTCCTTGGGTTTCCAAGGCAGTATCACACGGAAGTAGATTGCCCCATCTTCCTTCCGAGGAGTGGCTGGTGGGTTTGAACCGCCAGCCTTCTGGTTAGCAGTCAAGTGCCTTAGGCACCAAGCTACCAGAGCTCCTGTAACAACAGTAGCAATACTAATAACAATAGCAGTATTTGTTGTTGTAGTAATAGATAATACATATGGAGCTTTTACTACATGTCAGATACAGTGGCAAACTCTCTGCATGGATGATTTTATTAATTCTCCAACTGTATGAAGTAGATACTATTTTTATTCTCATTTTACAGATAAGATAATGACACACAAAGAAATTAAGAAACTTGCTCAAGATTACACATCTGATCAGTTGCAGAACTGAAATTTTAAGACAGTAAATTGGAAATCTTGACCTTGCTTCTCTCCTATTTATTTTTCTTTACTGTTGGATAAGGAGCTCTGGTGGTGTAGTGCCTAAGGCATTTGACTGCTAACCAGAGGGCTGGTGGTTCAAACCCACCAACCACTCCTTGGAAGGAAGATTGAGTGATCTACTTCTGCAGTGATACCATCTTGGAAGCCCAAGGAGGGGTCACTATGAGTCGGATCCGACTCGATGGCAGTGAGTTTGGTTTTTTTTACTGCTGGTGATGATTGACCACTATTCCCACCTTCTTGACATTTGCTTTTTCCAATCTCTTTAACAATATAAAATAATGAGCCTTATCCTCCCTTCAGTGTCTAAACATTTTGCACATTTTTTTACTGACCTCTCCCATTCCCTTCACTGTGGAAACATCCTGAGAGCACACCTAAAGAACCTAAGCAGTTCTAAAAACCCATAAAAAATAAACCCCCTGTCATTAAGTCAATTACAACTCAAAGTGACCCCATATATTTCAGAGTGGAACTGCATTCCATGGAATCTTCAATGGCTGTGATATCATGTAAGTAGATTGCAAGGCCTTTCTTCCGTGGCACCACTGTGAGGATTCAAACCATTATTAACCTTTCAGATAGTAGCCAAGCTCAAACCATTTGTGCCACCCAGGGATCTAGAAACCCATTAATCAACTTATTGTTGACAGTTCGTAAATCTTCATATCTAACCCTGGCCCACCTGGTGGGAAATCCAGCACATAATGGAGCAGAGTCGATGATGGAAGGCTAATAATATAGATGAAGGGTCCAGGGAAAATAATAGATAATAGGAGAAAAAAGGCCTGGAAAAACAGTCAGAGGAAATGAGGAGAGGAGAGTGTAGTAAGGACCAGAGGACAAAGTGTAGACCTTAATCTCCATGGATCAATCACACTGGAGATTTTGGATAATTTATAAGACAAGTTTTTGAAGACTATTTTCCTCATGAAGCACATTAGCTATTTTTGAAGTGTTTAGGCAACTGAAATCTGTGCCTCTGGAAATATCTGATGGAAGAAAGAAATTAAGACATCGAATTTTAGATAATTAGATTGAGAACCTGAATTGGCCTATGGTTTCCGGGAATCATAGTAAGCTAGAATAAGTACAGGTGGTAGTCACATGACCCAGAAGAACACCTATCCATTTATCCATCATTGATTCTAACTAAATTTCTTACTTGTGACTTGTACATTAGGACAAAGTATACAAAGACTCTTCCCATAAAGAGCCATGGTGGGTGAGAAAGAAGAATGTACATTGGATGCAGAATAATGTGGTAAATGATACGATAAATATAAGCACAAGGAGGATATTTGGAGCTTGTTTCATTTCAGCCTGGATGGGGTCAGGGATTTGTTGAATTATTGTAAACATTCCTAACTGGTGACACAGTCAGAGTAACCAACCAAAAACAACCTCACTGCCGTTGAGTTTGATCCACCTCATAGCAATCTCTCCTTGGGTTTCTGAGGCAGTGACACTACAGAAGTAGACTGCCCAACCTTCCTTCCAAGGAGTGGCTGGTGGGTTTGAACTGCCAGCCTTCTGGTTAACAGTCAAATGTCTTAGGTGCTACGCTACCAGAGCTCCTTGAATTAATAATGGTGAATGTAATATAGATATGTATGCATGTGTCTGCATGTGTTTGTGTATATGTTGTGTGTAAACTATGTATAACCCAAAAAACCCATTGCCATCGGGTCAATTCTGACACATAGAGACCATATAAGACAGAGTAAAACTTCCCCATAAGGTTTCTTAGGCTGTAATCTTTACAGAAGCAGACTGCCACATCTTTCTCCTGCAGAGTGGCTTGTGGACATGTGACAGAAATTCAAAAAATAATTTAATTTAAAAATATAATTGACAATCAATTGGGAGTTACTCCTAAACTTTCTTTCCTAAAGTTCCATGTTTCTAAAAATAATTGTGTGTTTGTGATGGAGAGATGATCAGAAGAAATGGTGAGAGTCAGAGACATGGAAGTGGAGACACAATGGACGAATGAATAAATAGGAAGGGAGAACAAAGAAAGAATGCAAAGTCGCAGGATAGGTGAGAGAATGGAAAGTCAGGATGAAGAAAGTGTACAGAGTAAATGACTAAATGAAAAGAAAATGGATAAAAGAGAGGAGAATATTTTAGAATGAAAATTTGAGAAAATGATGAAGACACAGAAAACGAGAAGAAATAAAGATTTATAAGAAAGACGTGGGGATGATGACTGAGAGAAAGGCAGGAAAGTAAACAGGGTAGGAGAGTAGAAATTAAGGAGTCAGGGAATGGTAGAAATAAGAGAGTAGTGAAAGCAGGTATAAGAAACCAAATATAAAGAATGGGAACAGCAGAAAGGAAGGCTGGTAAAATAAAAGGGTGGTATGAGGAAAGAGAAGGGAATGGATGTGAGGACATAAAGGAGAGAGATGGTAGGAAACAGGGGTTAGGACAGAGTGAGAGACAGCTTGCTGATGAATAAAGAATAGGTCAGAAGGAAGCAGAACAGAGAAAGAAGGCTAGTCTTTGTCCCCGTCTCTGCACTCACCTGACAATAAAAGATTGCTCTGCCTCTGGACTTTGTGGCTCCAGGCTCTAGCCAGACCTTGGTGCTCTGGCCATGGTGCTGAAAAGCAGATAAATGGAAGGGGCTGTAAGGTGGGGCTGTTGAGGTTGGGTGAGATTTAGACTTTGTGAGGCCCCAGCGACATTTTCCCTTGAGTCACCTGGGGGAAGGTCAGGTCCAACACCTGCCATCCTATGGGGCAAGGAAGTACGGACTTATTCTCAAGGGAAGGTTAAAAGCATTGCAAGCCCCTGCCACCTGTCTCTGCATCGCTTATACTGATGGAGGAGGGAAGGCCATTCAATCTTTGCCCAAATACCCAAAATGGCAGACAATTGTGTAATATTACCCAGTAATTTACACAAGTACTTCTTCTTTTGATGTAATACTTCTCTTCATTTGTTATTATAACTAAAATGTGATGTAATGGACTGAAACAGGGCTTTGGAGCCAAATGAAACTGTGTATAATTCTGGGATACACCATTTACCAACTGTAAGAATTTTGGAAATTACTTAACATCTCTGAGGTTTAATTTCTTTTCCTATAAAATTATAATAATGTCTAATTTTCACAAATGATTTCTGTATCAGGCCTGGCATATAGTGGAGGGTCAAAATGCAATTGTTGTTGCTGCTGCTATTGCTATAATAATTTTAAGCAATAAAATTGTGTAATCTTAATTACACAACCAAATTAAATTCAGGCTTTCCCATACTTCCCATACTGTTTGTAGCCCAGTTCCCCCATTTGAGTATGTGGTCCTGGAGGGAGGGTGCTGTAATGTTTCATCTTTGTATCCCTATGCTTAGCACTCTGCCTGGCACAAAACAACCATGGAAGAAAGAATGACTGAGTGACCACTCTTCTCTTACTAACCATAATTAACTGACTGCACCAAAATGCTCTATATGTTATCATTTTAAGCTGCAACATTTACCAATAAATATTATGGAATAAATGTATTATTTTCTTATTATTTCCTTTGTTTTCCCATCTTATAATGAAGCTCATTAGATATTATCCATAAGCCCTGAAAAACAGATGCTATGGATTGAATTGTGCCCTCTGCCCAATGAGAATTGATATCCTGACCCCTATACCTGTTGTGGATGTAATGTAATGTAATTCGATGTAAATCACTCTCTGTAATGCTGATGAATGTAATGTAATCAAAGTCATACCAGTGTATGGGAGATCCTAAACCTAATTACTTCTGAGTTATATAAGCAACAGCATAGACACAAAGGCAAATGTGCATATACTGGAGAAGATAGATGCCATGTGAGGATCACCAAGAACCAAGGAATGCCCAGGACTACCGAGAAGGAAGGTATTGCAATGTCCAAGATGCTAATTTGGAATTTTAGGCTTCAGAACTGTGAGAAAATAAATCTCTGTTCTTTAAAGCTACCCACTTGTGATACTTGCATTATAGCAGTAATCACTAAGCAAGGCAACAGGTATCAATTTACTATTAATGTTTTTGATAACAAATAATGAAATTTACCCCCACATTTATGTGGTGCTTTAATCCTC
>NW_006921624.1:2156528-2158170 GCF_000298275.1 Orycteropus afer afer | reverse complement strand
AATACATTGAAACTTAGACATGACATTAAGAAAATGATTTGGCGTGACGGAAAAATTAGCTCACTGCTTTCACTGCTCTGAACTTCATAGCTTATTAGCAGAGAAAGAAGTTTCCTAGCCTGTATCCTCCAAATTGGCACTAAATGGAAACAAAAATACAAGAAATGTGATTTGTTATGAATTCATTTTTTAAATCATCATTTACCATATTTATTTATTTCATTTCCGGAGTTTGGTAGCAAACTCTGTGCTGAAACTAGAAGTTTTTTAATGTCTAATGTCTATTTAATGTCTGCATTAAATAACAATAAATTCAGATATTATTTTCCTATTACTGATTCTAGAAAAAACTTGATTTGATGCTACTTAATGGAAATTTATATAAAATTGTGAATCATTACCTACCTCCTTCTAAAAATTTTCAATTGATATTCATTAAAATTGATTTTAAGGGATGGATTATTAGAAAAGCTTTGGGGAAGAGGAGGATTCAAGATGGCAGACTAGGCAGATGCACTCTCTAGACCCTCTACAACAAAGGCTTGAGAAACCAAGGGAAATGGATATGGGTGACAATCCTGGAACTTAGACAGTCAAAGAAAAGGATAAAGAAGTAGATTAAATTCTGATGAGAGGAGAGACTGAATGGAAATAGTCCACTGAGCCAGCACTGCACCAGCACCCACATTGATGAGCAGTGACCAGAGAGGTGTGACCTTCCCTTTTACCTTGCACAACTTCATCCACCTGGTGACTGGTCAAACACACCCCCACTGCCAGTGCTGTGCTTTTTTCTTTTTCTTCTTAGTTCTTCCCTCTCCCCGTCTTTTCTTTTCATTTTTCCTTTCCAGTTTTTTTTTTCCTTCCTTTTTTCTTAGCCTTTTTCTTTTATGATGCTTTTTTTCAGATGCTGCAGAGCAGACATCCCTTCCCCTGCTGCTCACAGGGGTAGTAGTGCCCACCCCACTCCCTCCCCAGTGGAAGGCCTGTGTTCCTGTGGCATGAACACTCTGTTCTCTGCAGCTGTGTTTGACAGCTAGCACTTTCTCCAGGAGTGTTATGCTTTTACACATTTTTTAAATTCCCTTTTCTCTATTTCTTTTTTCCTTTTTCTTAGTCCTTCCCTCTTGCCCCCTTTATTATCCTCATCTTTCTTTTGCTTTTCTTCTTCTTCCCAACACCTTTGCATTATTTTTATTTGATCCAGTGGAACAGGTGACCCCTCCCTGCAGTCAGCAACATCTGCCCTAACCCCTCCATGGACAGCAGTACATGCTCTTCCAGAGTGAACTCAGCACTCCCACCGCAGCTGTGTTTGGTAACTAATAGTTGTGCCATTTTTGTTGTTGTTGTTTTTCTTTCTTTCCCTTTTTTGTTTTTATATTTTCCTTTCTTCTCAATTCTTCCCTTTTCTGCACTACCCTGTTTTCTCTTTTCTTTTTTTGTCATCTTCTTTTTTATCCAGTTGCGTGGATGTCCCACCCTCCATAACCTCCAGGTTCACTAGTGACTGCCTCGATCTTTCATATTCACAGGTGTGTGCTCCTGCAGAACAAGAGCCACATTTCTACCACAGCCAAGTTTGGTAGCTAGCCCTCACACCAGTTTTTGCCACATTTTTTCCTTTTGTTCTTTTTTTCTT
>NW_006921624.1:2125479-2127394 GCF_000298275.1 Orycteropus afer afer | reverse complement strand
GAATTGTGGGGCTGGTGCGGGATCGGGCAGTGTTTCGTTCTGCTGTGCATGGGGTCGCTATGAGTCGGAAACGACTCGACGGCACTTAACAACAACATAACAACAACAGGGTATATACTAAACATAATAAGTTTATGATGTGGAAATAAAATATACACGTGAGGAGCTGGACATTTTAAAGCACAAAGTGACTAAACAAAATCAGGTCCACATTTTAAAAAAATTGTTTCAATTAACCTTGAAGTCCTATGGGGCTACCATCCCTAAATGGGATCTCACCCAAATTCTTGTTTTGCTTCTAATCCCTCGGTTGTTGTTGTTGTTGTTATGTGCCGTCAAAATTATATAATTTCAGAGTGTTTTCCTCTTCATAGTAAACTGTGAGGACAAGGATTATGCCTGTCTTATTACTGTTGTATTACTAATAGGAGCTCAAGAAATATTTGTAAAATCACTGAATGAATGAGCTCTCATATCTTCTGTTTTATACAGAAGTAAAGCTTAGGAACAAAGAAGTTAAAGTATTTTGATTTCTTACAGCTTGTTAAAAGGATTGCATTTCTTTTAATTTATTTACTTGCTTTCTTTAATTTGACTAAAGAAGAATATTTAATAGAGTTTAGACTTAGAAATTTATGAGCAATTAAGAGGCTAACTAAGCTTCAAGTTCATACATTTTTGCATCAAAAGTTAAAGGTTATGTACCAGCTTGTATATGTTTACCTCATTGTCTCTACCCTAATTAACTTTTTTGTACTTTAGAGGTTAAAGGGGAATGCTTCTTTTCTTTTTTTAATCAAGAGACACTTATAAAACTGGTAGGTAGCAGGACCAGTACTTAAAACCAGATCTTCTGTTCTTGAAAAGCTGCTCTTCCTATTATCCCCTGCCTCTCTCTGCTACTAAATACATATCATTTAGGCTTTTCAATTTGTACTGAGAATCTACTAGGTTTCAAATTATGCTGTGGGGTCTATACATATCAAATACAAACAACATGGGGAAATTCTCTTTAGTCTGAATTTACTACATATTTTAGTGTGGTTCTTCAGAATTTTAAGGATTCATCTTCAATCCCCAAAATGAAGCCTTTCACTTCAGGTGTTTATCCTCTACTCTGCAATTTTTATTCATATTAGATGAAATAACTTACAAAATAATAAAAGTACAGTAAACTATTAAAGATTTATCTTTCACTTTAAATTGCCCATCTTCCCCACTAAACATAATAATATTATTATCAAGTCATTTCTGACTCATAGCGACCCCCATTGGGTTTCCAAGGCTGGAAGTAGATCACCCTGTCTTCCTTCAACAGAGCAGCTGGTGGGTTTGAACCACTAACCTTCTGGTTAGCAGTCAAGTGCCTTATCCCCTATGCCACCAAGAAAAACAAACCAAACCAAACTCACTGCTGTGGAGTCAATTCCCACTCACAGTGACCCCTCCTTGGGTATCTGATGCGGTATCTCTACAGAAGTGGGTTGCCCAGTCTTCCTTCCGAGGAGTGGCTGGTGGGTTTGAACTGCCAGCCTTCTAGTTAGCAGTCAAATGCCTTAGGCACTATGCCACCAGAACTTCCACTACACCTCCAAAGCTCCCACTACAACACTAGAGCTCTATTATTAATTATAGGAATTAAGAAAATTCTCACAGAAACATATCTTTATTGCTCATGATTTCTCCTAAATGGGTAAAGAACATAATGTATCATTACATATAGCATATAAAGAAACAGTTCTTTCTAAATTGTTTGTGTTTATACTGAAATTGGTCTGTTATGCCCAGGCTATAAAGGAGATGCTCGGAAGAGAGGAATATGCCAACACACGACAATGCAAATGCACTAGGAAAGTTTATTAGCTAACTTAAGTTAGGGTCTTTGCCCTTACCAGGTCAGTGGCTTAAGCAAAAG
>NW_006921624.1:2110702-2125104 GCF_000298275.1 Orycteropus afer afer | reverse complement strand
CTAAGGAGTGTTTAGAATTACAAAAGTCCTGTTAGCACTGCTGACACTAAAAGGTTTCTGGTTAAAGATTTTCCTGGAGGCTGCTAGAACTCTGGCTTCAGATTGACTCACAGGTCCAGATTGTCAGGAAATGAGTTAGTTTTCCTCTTTATTTCTTGTCCCTATTAATGGCATCAACATTATCATCCACTCAATTGCCCAGCCCAAAACTAGGGGAATCCCTCACTCATCTCCACACAACCAACCAGTCCTTTACATCCACATTTTCCCCATCTTTGCTCTCAGCCCACTGCCACACACATACACATACATACACATTCACATATATGCATATACACACATATATTCATCACTGACTTCCATATACCTAGCACAGAATCTAGCAATGAAAGGGTGCTCATTAAATATTTGTTAAATAAATGAAATAAATATTCTGTTGAAGGTCATTAGTCTAAAAGTTAAAAGCAAAGGTTATGGAGTCAGACTTGCTTGGAAGTTTAACTCCATATCTACCATTTATTAGTTATGTAATCTTGGACAAGTTATATTTTTCATCTGTTGCATGGTAATAGGGAGCTCTGGTGGCACAGTGCATAAGGCATATGACTGCTAACCCACAAGCCACTCCTCGGAAGGAAGATTGGGTAATCTACTTCCATAGAGATACCACCTTGGAAATCCAAGGAGCGGTCACTATGAGTCAGAAATGATTTGAAGGCAGTGAGTTTGGTTTGGTTTTGATCTTGCATAGTAATAACATAGGTATCTACCTCATAAGATGGTCTGGTTACCTAGTGCTGCTCTGACAGGAAACATACCACAAATGGGATGGTCTTAGCAAACAGGAGTTTATTCTTACAATTTGGAGGGTTTACTTCCAAGTTCAAAGTGCCAGGCTCTAGGGACTGGGTAAACGCCCCTCAAACTTGGGGTTCAGCTCTGCCTCCTGCTCCTGGCCCACTGGAGCTAGAGGCATTTCTTCACTCAGCTGCTGGCTGCTGAAGCTGAGAAGCCCCAAGGTTGACAAGTAAAAAGGCACAGTCTTGATGTTACCAAACTACACGGCAGGCCATTAACTTAAGTCCATTGTAAGTCCCAAGGTCGGCAGAGCATGGCAGGCTGCTCAACAAAGACACGGCTACATGCAGGGTCCAAGCATGCCATAGGCTAGAGACCATTCCCAAGGCTTCTCCTTAAATACAGGAAGCAGACCACATTCCCAAAGGCAGCTACTCAGCTGCTTGTGGTAGATCCCACCATGGAGCTGACTGCCAGTCTCATCATGGGGAATAACTACCACTACTAGCTGCCCAGCCACTCAGCCAGGCCCAGCCAAGTTGACACACAAACTACCACCACATAAGGTAGTAAAGATTAAATGAAAATAGTCTTCTGCTAAAACAATCTTTTTTGGAAGAAATTTAAATTTGGTCAGGCAATGCAGGAAGCATTTTTCTTTTCTTTTTTTTTTTTTTCACATCATTCCTTTTGAAAAATCTCATTTGTAGGTACTAAAAAATTCAATCCAATTGATTATCAAAACTTGAACTCTCAAGAAATTTATAAACTTTGCTTTCTTCTGCAGTGGTAGTTAGCTTCTTGTTCAGAAACCCACATTGTGGAAAGAGGGATAAGGCTAACTTCATTACTGGACCACCTTATTCATCTTTCTCTGTAAGTTGTCTCTGGCTATTGCAGAATCTAAGAAGAAGGAAGAAAGGTAATGTGTCATTGAGTTGTTGTTGTTGTTATGTGCTGTCGAGTCAAACCCGACTCATAGAGACCCCTCCTTGGGTTTCCGAGGCAGTATCACTACGGAAGTAGGATTGCCAACCTTCCTTCCGAGGAGTGGCTGGTGAGTTTGAACCGCCAGCGGTCAGGTTAGCAGGCAAGTGTCTTAGCCACTATGCTACCAGAGCTCCTGTGCCATTGAGTAGTATACCAAAAAAAAAAATCAAACCTACTGCCATCAAGTCGATTCCAACTCAGAGTGAACCCACAGGGTTTCTAAGGTTTTAAGGCCATAGTCTCAGGGGTTCCACCAGGCTGTATTAGCAAATCTAATCCCTTTTTTTAATTATTTTTTTAAATGATTTTGAGTTTTGTTCCACATTGTTCTCCCATTCTATCCAGGATCTCCTCTATACATCCCCTTCAAGTGGTTGACAGTGGTAGCCAGGCACCATCTAGTTCTTCTGGTCTCATAGTCCTATAGGCTGAGGATCACATAGTGTACCAGTCTCTTTGACTACTGTTTCCATGAATCTTTGATTTTCTTCATTCTTCTTTGCTCTGTCTACATCCATCTTTTCTTCCCAACTGCTGACTTTGCTGACTGACAGAGAATTCAGGCCTTCCAGAAGATGCAAAGTCAATAGGTTTCTATACATTTCTTTACTAGCTCACACAATAAACTCTGTTGTTGTTGTTGTTGTTGTTATGTGCCTTTAACGTGGACCCGACTCATAGCCACCCCTCCTTGGGTTTCCGAGGCAGTATCACTATGGAAGTGGAGTGCCCAACCTTCCTTCCGAGGAGTGGCTGGTGGGTTTGAACAGCCAGCCTTCTGGTTAGCAGTCAAGTGCCTTAGGCACTATGCCACCAGAGCTCCTCCATAAACTCTAATTCCTACAAAAATACCTTATTCCACATCACTCACAGTGATTCCACTTCCCTGATCAAACCTAACTCATATGTGTTGTTAGTAGAGAGAGAAAAAATGCAACTCATAGTGCTTTAGGTAGTTAAGGCAAGGATTGAAACTGATGTATGTAGCAGTAGACTTGAGGATGAGCATATTAGATGGGCAGTCCAAGGTCAAGGCCAGGACACTGTTTCACATTACGCATGGTAATCTCAGACCTACAGAGCTTTCTTTAAGCCTGAGTTTGTGGAAACAAAGGTAATCAATGACATCCGGATGCCATACTTGATTGGGGGGGAAAGAAAACCTGAGTAATCAGGAGAGGTTACACTGTGCTTATATGTGTCTGAGATAAATCTGACTTTGGTTTACTGCATTCCTGCCCAGAATCGTGCCCTTCAATGGTTCTTTCAGCAGGTGTACTCATTGTTCATCTTTGTCAGCTGAACCAGCAAAGTCTAGGCACTACACAGGCTCTTAGGAAATATGGAGAGGAAAAGGAGTGAAATATGCTCTTGGTTTCATAGGGCAATAACTTTCTTAAATGAAGAGATTGGCTGCTTGTTTTCTGCAGGACTCCTCAACTGATCTCCAGAGAGTTGGAAACAAAAGCACAGGACGCCCCTTTGAAGAGGGTGTGTTGCACGCCAACCACTACAGTTCCCTCAGATGGGGAGAGCCCTGCAGTAGCTGAGAGGGGGTCAATCAGGCTCAAGAGTTGAGTGCCTTTTAAAGATCAGGTAAATTCTGGGCAAGTGTGTGTGTGTGTGTGTGTGTGTGTGTGTGTATGGTTGAGATGGTTACAGGGACAGATTCATACTTACAAATAAACATACTAGCACATATACACATAAAATAATGTTAGAACCCACAAGTTGTGGGCCTTGAATGAACGTGTTCACATTTTTTTTTTTAAAATGATTCTTTCTATGACACATTGGATCTGTGTCTCTGCATATTTTCTGACTTTCCAGAATAATAACTTACAGGGGCCAGAGGATACATTTATCACAGTGAAGGGAAAGAAATGACTCTATCGTAATATCAGAATTCAGTGCTCAGATATCAGGATAACTGATGAGTGAAGAAGTAACTGAATTCAAGGACAGGATAATTCAAACGATGGTAACTAATTATCTAGGCAAGGTTAACAACTGAAATTTCTACACAAAAGGAAACTTTTCTCCACATCTAATCTGTATCAGGGTGGTATTACCCTGAAGTCTGTCAGTCAGAATATGATAATCAGACAGAAAGCAAGGAGGCAAAACGGGAAGATTCTATCTCCATAGCTCTCTCTCTCCCTCCCTCTCACATCTTCCACCCTCATTCTATGATCTATTTTTCCCACTATCTCTTGGGAACCCAGACATAAAAAGGAGATGGAAAAGTACATTTCACACTTAATTCTCCACATTACTGAAGGACAGCAAGTGTAGATAAATATAATTATAATACCTCAGTGTGAGAATAGGTTGGAAAATGTTTGGAGAATGCGTGTGTCAAGTGATAGTAGAGTCTTGTTTATCTTTAGGCAAAATCAAAACAATGGGATGTAACAACCTAACAACACCCTCTGAATTCATCCTCCTGGGGCTATCCTCTAGGCCTAAGGACCAGAAGCCTCTCTTTGTTCTCTTTCTAACTATCTACTTCATCACTGTGATGGGAAATCTTCTCATTGTCTTGACCATCCATTCAAATACTCTCCTAAAGACCCCCATGTATTTCTTTTGAGCATCCTGTCCTTTGCTGACATTTGCTACACAACAGTAAGTACTCCAAAAATGCTGATAAATTTCTTATCAGAAACAAAGACCATTCTGTATGGTGAGTGCCCCTCACCCAGATGTATTTCTTCGTATCCTTTATTAATGTAGATAGTTGCCTCCTAGGCTCCATGGCCATTGACCGCTATGTGGCTATATGCAGCCCCTTTCATTACATCACCATAATGAGCTATAAACGCTGTTTCCTGCTGTTGGCCATCTCTCTCTGCATCCCATTCCTCCACTCACTCCTTCGTGTCCACCTGATTAATAAACTGTTCTTCTGTGCTTCCAATATTATCCATCACTTCTTCTGTGATGTCAACCCAGTGCTGAAGTTATCTTGTTCATCTACATTTCTCAATGAAATACTGATAAAGACAGAAGGACTATTCATCGTAATGACCCTCTTTCATGCATCATCATCTTATCTGAGACTCATCACAGTTCTTAAGCTGCTGGAAAGTACAAGGCCTTCTCTACCTGTGGTTCTCATCTCACTGTGGTGACCTTTTTTTATGGGAGTATTACTTATGTCTATTTCCAACCTCTCACCAGCTATACTGTCAACAGTCATCTATACCATATTAACCTCCATGTTGAATCCTTTCATCTACAGTCTGAGAAACAAAGACATGAAACAAGGTTTGAGGAAGCTTATGTTGTTAAGTGCCGTCGAGTCATTTCCGACTCATAGCGACCCCATGCACAGCAGAACGAAACACCGCCCGATCCCGTGCCAGCCCCACAATCCCCGCTATACTTGATCCCATCATCACAGCTACCGTATCAATCCATCTCGTTGAAGGCCTCCCCCTCTTTCGTCGACCCTCCACCCTACCAAGCATGACATCCTTCTCCAGGGAATGGTCTCTTCTTACAACATGACCAAAATAGGTGAGACGAAGTCTGGCCATTCTTGCTTCCAAGGAGCATTCTGGCTGTACTTTCTCCAGGACAGATCTGTTAGTTCTTTTAGCAGTCCATGGTACTTTCAGCATTCTCCGCCAGCACCACAACTCAAAAGCATCAACTCTTCTTCGGTCTTCCTTATTCATTGTCCAGCTCTCACATGCATACCAGGCGATTGGAAATATCATGGAGGAAGCTTATAGATAGGATAAAACCCCAGTGATGTGGGTTTCATGCTAAATCTTGGGAAAATTCTGCAGAGACTTTAATCTTTGATTACAAGTTATTGGTGGTTTTGATCAATTTTGATGAAAGGAATGTTAGTAAAAGTGCTTCATGCAGTATGAGAAAATATTCATTGGCTATGGTAGAGCTTTTCCCTGACATTTTCTACCTCTTCACTAGTAGTATCCACCATTAGCTGATTGGATGAGTTCCTGCCTGCTTTTAGCTCTACTCTATCATATTCCACCTTTCAAGGAAAACAAGTAACAATCCTTCTATTTCTGCCAAACTTCACTGGAAAGTCCTCCAATCTCTTCATCATCCCTGATGGAATTCATATACATTCAACAAGAGTATTTGGCAGAAAATATTTATTTATGTCTGTCACAGATCTCTGCAGGTGAGTACATGCTTCTATAAATGCATTTTATCTGAATCTATGGAAATTCTTTATAAATGGTGTGTGTGTATATGTGTGTATATGTGTGTGTATACCACCATCAACATTAGTTTGGGAAGGGCTTCATCCAACAGATTGGAATCATGTTCCCTTTCTCAGCATTTTATCAAAGAAGCGTAATGTTCTTGCTCCCATGGGCATACTTTTTTTTAATATAATGTGTCAACTTGGTATGCTACTGATAGTGAATCAGTTTTAGGTTTACGTGCAATGGAAAATAAACTCTATACTATGTCTCAGTATTTGTTCTCTTTAGTTTGTCCCTCAAATATCTCTCATATTTGAGTCTTCTTTTGCCTTCTATTCCATATGTTGTTGTTGTTGTTGTTGTTTTGCCGTCGAGTCGGCCCCGACTCATAGCGACCCCTCCTTGGGTTTCCGAGGCAGTATCACTACGGAAGTAGGATTGCCCAACCTTCCTTCCGAGGAGTGGCTAGTGGGTTTGAACCGCCAGCCTTCTGGTGAGCAGTCAAGTGCCTTAGCCACTATGCTACCAGAGCTATTCCATATACATGTCTCTAAATATGGCTCAGTTTCTAATGTTTTCTCCACTGATCTTTCATTCAGATAAATGTAAGAATATTTTATCCCATGTTATCATGTTAATCGTGCAGTACCAGGCAGTTTTCACTCTGCTAGGCACAGGGTCACCATGAATCAGAACTGACTCAACAGCACCTAACAATGACAACAACAACCACATCATATTGAGTATGCTATCACTAGGATATTAATGAAAAAGGACATATTACTGTTTCTTTCCTCCAATCTGTTTCTCATGGGCAATTATATTTTACTTGAGTCAAGTTCTTCCCTCAAATAAATGAAGCTCTAACCATGAAATTTCAGAAAAGGATGTATGATTGAGAGTCAAGGGCTGCACACTCTGCCTACTCCTGAGGTTGCTGCTGACTTTAGTTACCTGAAAGTAGCACAGTTACCTAAAATGGACATGTTCAAGATTATATTCTTTAAGCGTATGGATGTCCAGTGAATCTCACATTCCATACAATTCTGATCATTGGTCCTGACTCCCTAAGGATACAACTCTGAAAGAGATCAGACTAGCCATCACTAGATTTGGGGGGGACCATAATTGATTTGCTATATCCACTGTGATCATGGGAGCAGGGCTTGTGAGTATGCCATATACCAAACCCATTGCCACTTAGTCAATTCTGACTCATATTGACCCTCTAGGACAGAGTAGAACTGCCACACATTGTTCCCAAGATTGTAAATCTTTATAGAAGCAGACTGCCTCATCTTTTCCCCATGGAGCAGCTGCTGGGTTCAAACTGCCAATATTTTGGTTAGTAGTAGAATGTTTTAACCACACCTCCAAAGCTCCTTCCACATACCACAAAGGTGATGTTTTATCTCTAGACCAATTTTCAGTATGCTGTATGTAGATTTTTGTTTTCTTAGATAACAAGTGGATAAATTCAAATGCTGGTGGGATAACAGCCTCTAGCACATATCCAGACTCTAGCTGGCCCCAGGACTCAATGACAAGAACTCCAAAGTGTGTTTGGACATAAAAACAAGACAGTATTGACTCAACCCAGGGTATGTGAGTGAGGCCTGGCAATTTCTACATCAGTCTGGATGTGGCTTTTCTAGACACAGAAAATATTAAACTATAAAGACAAGTTATCTGCCTCTCACTAGGAGGTAGAAATTATAAGATAACGGTAGGGGACACTCTCATTCTGAAAAGGGAAGAATGGAAGACACACAGCAGATCCCGATCAGTGTGAAGTTATTTGCAAATGTAGCATATAACAAGGTATGCATCTCAAATCCCACTAGATGGACAGGCTGAGGCCCTCTACCCTTGGGATGGGAATGTTCTTTGACCAGGCGCTAATTTTGTCTGCTGGGAGAAGCCCCCTTGCCCATTGTTTCACACAGCCTTAGCCTCTTGTTCCTTTTCCATCATTCTCTTTGACCAAATCTGCAGTAGGAATCAGGGAATGCCACCTAGTTGGTTGCTGAGAATTCTCAGACCACTACCTGCCCAGATAATGTTGAGGTGTAACAGATTATTTTAAGATGAAAATAATAGCCAAAGGTTCTCCTAGTCCATAAATCTTCCAAAACTCAGTGACCTACTTCCTATTTACCATGTGCCTGTAACCATGACTACAGTGGCCTCCAGAACTGCTATGTTTCTTTTGTTTTCTCTCATCCTCATATCTCTGTCTTTATGTAATCTGTATCACATGAAGGCTTGGTCAGAAAATCCATGCTTACTCTCTTTTCTTTGAGCCATTTACTCTGTACTAGGAATTTATCAGACACCATGCAGAGTTTTTATTCTATGACACCTTTATATATTTAGAGATTTTAATAATTGGTATACTTATAATTTTATTTTCTCATAAATATAAGTATTAATTGATCTTTGATTCTCCAAGATTTTCTGTTTTATTTTGATGCTAAAAAGCAATTGTCTCTTCCAAGTCTATCAGGTCTCAGAATTTATTCATTATTGCTATGCCTTTTCAGATCTACTTACAAATTATACAGTTCTTTATGAGTTCAACTCTTTCTTACAGAACTCTTCCAAAAGTAACCAATATCTTCTAGAGCTATAAATCCATTAGTAATGTGATATGCTTCCCAAGTTATCACTGACAAAATTTTTCTCAACTATTTCTCCATGATATGTATTTCCATATTTCTAGCCTTCAATAACAGTTTCTTCACATTTCACTACCCTTCCACTTGTCCCCTTATCTTTCAGATCACCCTTGGCATTTAAATAAAACTATAAAGTAACATTAAATTCAAAACAAGAACTGAGGTATGACTTTCTACTCTTAACCACCCACAAAAATTATTTAAAATTAAAACACAAATTATATTGATCATTTTGTGTCATCCAATTTGCAATTTGTTTTAGTTATATAATTATATAAAATCAATGAACATTGAGACATTATTTTACAGTTCTTGTTATTGTCGTTGTTGTGCCGTTGAGTCGGACCAGACTCATAGCAACCCCTTCTTGGGTTTCTGAGGCAGTATCACTACTGACGTAGATTCCCCAACCTTCCTTCCAAGGAGTGGCTGGTGGTTTGAACCACTAGCCTTCTGGTTAGCAGTCAAGTGCCTTAGGCACTACAATACCAGAGCTCCCATATTATTTTACAGTAGGTAATATTATTTAAAAAAATCTAAATGAAATGGGGAATCCTCAACAATAACAGAAATTTTTTTCTCTTAAAAGTTATCAATATAATTAATTATATCATTTGGCAAAGAAGATTTGACCATTAGTTTGTTTGGAGATCTTGCTCTGTTTCAGGAACTATGTTGTCTAAGGAGGTATGTATTCTCCACTCTCTGGATCTTCCGTCCAAAAAAAAAGAGGCTTTCAGCCTGGAGTTCACCATTTCAAAGAAGTCAGAACTAGAAGGTCTCTATTCAGCTCAGATAGTGAATAACAAAAATCAAACAAGTAGAAAACCATGATATAGAATGTACCATGTATCAGGCACTATTAGAAGTATTTTCCATATACCACATCAATAAATCTTCTGTAAAATTGTGAGGTAGGTACTATTATCTGATTTTTACATAAAGTCAAATGATGCAAAGAGAGATTAAGAAATTCACTAAAGATTCCACAGCTGGAGACTAGCAGAACTACAAGTCAGACCAAGAAGGCTGGCTCCAAAGTCCATGCTCTTCACTCCTACGCTATGGATGGCTGGAAACAGAGTCAGATCAACAGCTCTTAGGAGAGTCTAAGAAAGTCAAAGTAAAATGTTGACATACTTTATCACAACCTGTGGTCAAAAGAGGCTGAACCACAACTCAGAACCCAAATTAGCCCAAAATGGGCTACACATCATACTAGAGAAAAATAAGCTTAAATGGGAAGTTTTCATAAAGACTTGTGGTTTTTTCATAGAGAGGCAGAAAGGACAATTTTTCTCAGAAGCAGAAGATGTTTTAGAAAAAATAAGAATAATTATTACTAAAATGGTCTAAATTTATTAAATAGCAACAATATTCCAGACACCGTGCTAAACAATTTCTTTGCATTACCTCATCCAATTTTCACAACATCTCCACTTCTCAACACCTCCACTGTTGTTGTTGTTATGTGCCTTCAAGTCAGATCCAACTCATAGAGACCCCTCCTTGGGTTTCCAAGGCAGTATCACTACAGAAGTAGATTGGCCCATCTTCCTTCCGAGAACACCTCCACTAGTATGGCAATATTATCAACATTGTACATACAAGAAAACTGAGTTTCAAAGATATTATATACATCATCCAAATTTACATTGCTAATAGGTTTTAGAACCAGATTCTAAATCTCACTGTCTGATTATAAAATTTATTTTCTTAACCATTACTCTATAGTGTCTTGCAATGGCTTTGATTGGGGTGGCAAATATAAGTTTCTCTTAGTTGAAAATATATGGTGGGAACCACTTCTAAGACAGTGTTCAAAGATAATTCCATTTTCATATTGCTTCAGTGCTAAAGATACTGTTAGTGACAATAAAAATTAAAAATAAGATAAAGACACTGTTATAAGAGAACTGCTATTGTTTATTGAGTGCCTACTCAGTTAAAGGTCCTACATAGGCAGTTACGTAATTGTTCAAAAACATTTTGAGCACTACCACGTGTCAGATACTGTATTAGGCACATTGTGATAAATACAATACAGGCATCCAATGAAGAAAAAGATATGGTTGCTACTTTCATGGATCTAGCAATCTAGCTGGGGAGATAGAAATGACAAGTAATTCTTCACATCAATTTTATGAGATGGATCTTACTACATTTTTTTTTCACAAGTAAATAACTGATAATAAAAAAAGGGGGGGAAGGAGTTAGCCCAAAGTTGTACAGCTACTGAAGAATAATGCTAGGATTGAGAATAGGTCTGTGATTCCAGACCTCTGTCACTAGACAAGGCTCTCTCACAAAACCCAAAATACTAACTCAACGGCCTTAGCTTCAAAGGGATTCCTCTTCCTTCTGTTGTAATCATGCAGATATCCAAATTCCAGATTTTCTTTGTTTTGTTTTATTTCTTTTATTTTTTATTTATTTTTATTTTTTTTTTTGGCCTGAGCACCTTCTTTACCTATGGAAATACCAGAATCTTCATTCCTCTAAACACCACCTTTCTGGGAATAGGGTCTCAGAGAGAAGACAGATCTCTTCCATTCCCCACCAAAATCTTTATCTTTTTAAATACTCAACTACAACATTCAGTAGCCCCAGACAGGTTTTGCTGGTATCACCAAAGAATCTTCCCCACAGTTACAATAACAGGTATTGTAGGTCAAGCACAGAAAGGAGAGAGATGATCCACATTTGCCTGGCTCGAGAGACAGATTGCCTCTGGACATCTCTGCCCGGGCCCTCAGTGTGATCTAGAAGTACACTGCTCATCATGGTAGCCATTAATCACAGGAGACTATTGAGCACTTGGAATTGGCTGCCTAAATTGAGATGTGCTCTAAGTAAAAAGTATATATTGGACTTCAAAGACAGTAAAAAAAAAAAAGAAAGAAAGAAAA
The DNA here is from genome assembly GCF_000298275.1 of Orycteropus afer afer. Taxonomy (NCBI): domain Eukaryota; kingdom Metazoa; phylum Chordata; class Mammalia; order Tubulidentata; family Orycteropodidae; genus Orycteropus; species Orycteropus afer. The sequence continues at coordinate 2,113,539 of NW_006921624.1, read as the reverse complement.
AGTACAATAATTTTACGCATATATCTTCAAATGATATTATTTGAAATAGGTTAAATTGCAATATAATATTAAAATTAAATTACATGTTTCATTTTACTTTTTAATGTGCTGTTGAAAATTAAAAATTATATATATGGTTCACATTATTGGACAGTGCTGGTCTAGGAAGTCCAGAGTTTTCCTCATGCAACACCTTCCTTATCTGGATCCCTGAAAGGCATATTTTTTTAATAAAAATTTATTCTTTGATTCCAGTGCATGGCAACACTGGCCTGAATTCTTAAGTGGCAGCATAATAGTAAAGTGGTTAATAGCAAGAATTTTTGAGTCAGGTTACCTACCTGTGAATTTAAGTTCATGTAATTTGAGTTTGATTCCATAAAAGCAATAGCTTCTGCTTTTTGACCATGTATATGTGCTATTTCACATATATATATACACACACACACATTCACATACACACACACAAACACACATCAAACTTAAGTTTCATGAAACCATTACTGCAGTGTCCACTCTGCTTAATCACCAACAGTGGTCTTGAGTTCAGATTGACATTTGCACTCATAGAATACAGTAATACAATAGATCCCCAGACTGAGGATGAAACTCAAAGGACATCTTGTCTTTATTTATAATGTTCAAATATTTTTTAAAATTGTTTGGGTAAAAGTGTACAGAATAAATTAGTTTTCCATGCAACAATTTATAAACTTTTATTTTATAACATTAGTTGCAGTTCCCTCAGAATAACATCACTCTTCTCACTTCTTCCTTCGGGGCTATGGGTCTGTAAACTGACTCAAGCCTTGGAATTGATTGAGGGACCATGATTCTCTATTCTGGTAATTCAAGTTAAACTGCTGTTCACTTAACCTAGAATTCTTCTACTTGTACATATCACGTAAATATTTAGTAGATTTTCCATCTATTTCATTCCTAGGGACACCATGCCTAAGTAGCCAATGCTATATTAAAAATAATAATAAAATAAAATAAAAACACCTCACTGCCGTCAAATCTGATCTGACTCATAGCGATACCTCCTTGGGTTTCCGAGGCAGTATCACTACGGAGGGAGCTCTGGTGGCATAGTGCCTAAGGCATTTGACTGCTAACCAGAAGTCTGACGGTTCAAACCCACCAGCCACTCCTCAGAAGGAAGGTTGGGCAATCTACTTTCGTAATGATACTGCCTCGGAAACCTAAGGAGGGGTCACTGTGAGTCGGATCTGACTCTACAGCAGTGGGTTGGGTTTGGTGTTGTTGGTATCACTATGGGAGCAGATTGCCCAATCTTCCCTCCGAGGAGTTTGAACCACCAACCTTCTGGTTAGCAGTCAAATGCCTTAGGCACTATGCTACCATATGAGTCAATTATTCTGATTACTGCTTTGACTCTGCTGTCCATACCATAATCACATCCACCTTTTCTTTGTTGGTCAAATGCTGCCACTTGACCCTTACCATCATAAGGTCCAATCATCCCCATTGTAGGTATCTCAATTCAGTTAGGGAAATTCCTACTGTCAAATCTGCCCTATATAAAATATATATAAAATATATATATATAATATAAAATAAGAATGCTGGAACTTTCTTTATAAATTTCTTCCTCGCCATTGTGGTGAAAGGTGTGTCCTCTGAGCACTCCATGTGTGGGTCTAATTTAATAAATCCATTCTAACATGCCAATTTCTCTCAGTCTTTGGATACTTTCTTCTACAATATACCCAGGCAGATCTGGTACTTCAACTTGACTTAATGTAGGTTACCACATAATCCATGCTTCCGTAAACCAACCAAATAAACTAAGATCCTTTCCTAACCTCTTGAGCTGAACAACTGAATGAAGAATCTATACTTAGTGGGCCCAAATCAATTCAGACTGATCCAATTTTATGTTCCTTGCACCACTATCCCACATCCTTAATATCTATTCCCACCTATATTCTCTAGGTTTCTGTTTGTACGTATTAGAAAATACAAACTCTTCTTTTGGAGTGTAGTGTACATCCTCCCGGGTCACACTTTGTACATCACCTTTTGGGGTTTGCTGGGACTTAAGCCTAATTGTAGGTCTAGAAGCAAAAACAAGTGGTGAGGGTGGCTCCTGGGAATATTCAGTAATATCTTGTAAGGCATCCTGCCTAAGGCAATGCCCCAGACACTGTCCCAGGTGATATCTCAGGCAATGACTCAGTAGTCACAGCTGGGTTAGTTTCAGCAGATCAGGGTTAAGAGGGGTGGTCCTGCTGGCAGGAGTGATTCAATGGAATTTAGGGGCTCAATGTCCTCAGTATCCTGATTATCTATCCATACATCCCCATTCCAAGTTTCAGGATCCCATTTTTTCCCAATTAACACCTTCACTTTAACTTCAATCACCATTCAAGCTTGGGAATTCAATCGGTATTGTAATGCAGCCACTCTTACAGTAAGTCTCTAGGTTTGGTTTTGGCATTTTCAGCTTTGTTACTACAAAGGCTTTCTTTCAGGGCACATGTGGAAATATTGAGATCTTTTATGCAGTACTTAAGCTATGACTCCAAACTCTGAGCTCATCTCTTTCTTCACCATTTTGTCTAGTTTAAGTAAGACCAATCAACAAGCTTCCTTACAGTTGTCATTCTGACAAATTTGCAGAAGTATCAAACATGCAATCACCTAGAGCCTCATTTCTAACTAATATTTGATGTATTATTGATGATATTTTGTATATTAATATTGCCACTTCATACCATGGATGAGCAAAAAACAAAACCAAACTCACTGCTGTAGAGTCAATTCAACTCATAGCGACCTCTGGGAGCTCTGGTGGTGTAGTGCCTAAAGCA
>NW_006921624.1:2107271-2109827 GCF_000298275.1 Orycteropus afer afer | reverse complement strand
ATTGGTAGCTGGGCACCATCTAGTTCTTCTGGTCTTGAGGGCCATTGTATCTAGGGCTGATTGCTTCCAAATACCCTTGTTTTATTGCACTCTTCTTTGCATCCAATGATAAGAGACCATTAGCTACATCTTAGATGGCCACTTGAAAGCTTTTAAGACCCCAGTTGCTACTCACCAATGTAGGATTAGGAACAAGACTTTTATGTATTTTTTTGTGCCAATCAAGTCTGGTGTCCCCCAACACTATGGTCCTGAGTCAGTATATCTGTTGGATCTCTCTACCACAGTGTCTGGCTGTCTGTGAGGGATTACTCTGTGTCTGTATTCTGTTGTTTCTGTAAGGATTGCAGGTATTTTGTATCACTGGTATCTGTGCAAGGTTATCCTCCACTGAATCTATCCTTGGTCTAGTATACTCTTGTTGGGATGGCTCATTATAACCGTAGTGGATGACAAGCCTGACCAATCCCCAGGTTAGTGTTCCATATAACTTATTTCCATGGTCCCTCCTTCACAAGGGTGCCATGTACCTTATTTACATTATTAACAAGCTATCCAGTCCTGTTGGTGGGACACAAGCACCTCACATTTACATATTTCAACCCAATCATCTATTAGAAGTCATAAAAACCATGTCTAGAAGAGTCATATTAAGTAATTTACTGCATCACAGCTGGTTTGATTGATACTGATTACCCAGGGGACACTGGATTGAGATTACATAATAGAGGTAAAGAAGAGTATGTCTGGAATATAGAAGCATCCTTAGGATGTCTCTTAGTACTACCATGCCCAGTGATTAAAATCAATAGAAAATTAGAGCAACCCAAGCTCTGGTAGCATAGTGCCTAAGGCACTTGACTGCTAACCAGAAGGCTGGTGGTTCAAACCCACCAGCCACTCCTCAGAAGGAAGATGGGGCAATCTACTTCCGTAGTGATACTGCCTCGGAGACCCAAGGAGGGGTTGCTATGAGTCGAGTCCAACTCAAGGGCACATAACAACAACAACAACAATCCTGATATGACTCTAATGGCCCAGACCATTCAAGAATGAAGGTTTGGGTCACACCATCAGGCAGAGAACCACAACCAGATGAGGTGCTTTCTGAATGCAAAGGGAATATGGAATGAGTGGTGGAAGAAGGCAGTTATAAATTATAGCTGCAACCATGTGACCAGTTGCAAGTAAAAGGACTGTGATGGCTATGAGTACTTCTTTCTTGTATGCAAAAATTTTGTTTTGTATGCAAATAATTTTGTTTTCTTTACTTATAAAATATAAGGTATAAATGGGGTTAATGCATTTTCAGTTGTATGTATGTTGGTTGTATCATATTAGTCACAAGTATGACTTATTGTTTTTATTTTGAGATTATACATGGTTTAAGGAGATGTGTACAGGTGCCAAGTTGACAAAGGGTAGACTATGATGGTTAAGGTTGGGAGTGTGTCACCTTGGCTGGGCCATGAATTTTAGTGGTTTGGCAGTTAAGATATGTCTCATGAAGAGATCTGATATAATGTGATCACCTCTATGATGAGATCTGCTTGGAGCACTTGAAAAGGAGTTTCCTTAGGAGCATGGCCTGCTTCCAATACATATGGATGTTCTAGCAAAGCTCTCTGACTTTTTGCTCAATCTGGATCCTGCGTCCAGCTCATCATCATCTGACCTTTGGTTCTTGGACTGGAGCCAGTGGCATGTCATATTGTCTACCAATCTTGGATTCATCAGTCTCCACAGTCAGCAGCCTGCATTGCCTGTTGATCTTAAGTTCATCAGCCCCTGCAGCTATGTGAGTCAGGAGAAGCCCCCAGCCTGGCATCTGACCCACAGACTTGGGACTTCCAAGCCTGTACATCCACATGAGACATTTCCTTGAGATAAATCTCTCTATATACAGCTTTCAACAGCTTTGCTTCTCAAGAAAACCCAGCCTAAGATAACCACCTACCTCAGAAAGTTGGTGAAATAATTAAATAAGATATTACATTTGCTTTGTTTAGCTAAGTGCCTAGCACAAAGTAAAGACTCACTAAATATTGGTTAATTTGTTTTTGCTTTTTTTGCCTTGGTATAATTATTTTAACATGCTCTAGAGATTTTACTATAGTCATCAAAGCCTTTTTCTTCTTTTTTAACTTTTTATTGTGATTTGGGTGAAATTTTACAAAGCAGATTCATTTTCCATTCCATAGTTCATACACATTTTGTTTTGTGATACTGACTACATTCTCCACAATGTAACAGCTCTCCTCCCACTTCCTCCCTGTGGTTAGCCTTTCTGTGTCCTCTTTGCCTATGCATTCCTGCCTCCCTATCTTTCTCCCTGTGTAAATGCTGCCCTTTTGATCTCCCATGGTTGATTGTTGTAACGAGTGTATCTCCCAGGTATAGGTGTTCAGCATGAAGGCCTGTCAATTGTTTGGCTGAGAGTTAAGCCACTGGAGTAAGTTCAATTCCAGGCCCAAAAGGGGACTCAGGGCCATAGTCTTAGGGGTTTCACCCTTCTCTATCAGATCAGTAAGCCTGGTCATTTTTATGATTTTGAAT
>NW_006921624.1:2104059-2105151 GCF_000298275.1 Orycteropus afer afer | reverse complement strand
TTGCACTGGGCACATCTGCTGCAAAAGACCTCTTCAAAGTGCTGAAGAGCAAATACGTCACTTTGAAGACTAAGGTGTGCCTAATCCAAGCCATGGTATTTTTAATTGCCTCATGTGCATGTGAAAGCTGGACAGTGAAAAAGGAAAACCAAAGAAGAGTTTGATGCTTCTGAATTATGGTGTTGGTGAAGAATACTGAAAGAAGAATGAACAAATCTGTCCTGGAAGAAGCGCAGCCAGAATGTTCCTTGGAAGCAAGAATGGCCAGACTTTGTCTCACCTACTTTGGTCTTGTTGTCAGAAGGGATCATTCCCTGGAGAAGGATGTCATGCTCTGTAAAGTGGAGTGTCAGCGAAAAATGGGAAGACCCTTAATGAGATAGATTGACACAGTGGCTGCAACAATGGGCTTAAGTATAGCAATGATGGTGAGGATGGCACACGCCCGGGCAGTGTTTCGTTCTGTTGTGCACAGGGTCCCTATGAGTTAGAGTTAACTCAACCACACCTAACAACAACAACAACAAAAATATTCAGACATAACATTATAATCTAACACTACAATCAGTCCCCTCTTCACAAATGAGGTAACCAAAGTTCAGAGGGGTTAATGAGTTTGCCCAGAGTTAGTATTAGAATCAAGACACAAGCTCTCATCTGCCCAACACCAACTCATGACTGTAAGGTCATAAATAAAGACAATTTTCTCCAACATATTAATTTTGCCTTAAGTAATTACTAAAAGAATCAATATTGTCCCAAGTAAGAGGACTTGTACAAACTACATTCAATAGCTTCATTAGTTTCTTAAGGCTGCCATAATAAATTGTCACAAACTAGTAGCTTAAAATGACATAAATTTATTCTCACAGTTATGGAGGCTAGAAGTTTGAAACTGAAGTGTCAACAGGACACTCTTTGAAGGCTCTGGGGAAGAATCTGTTCCATGTTTTTTTACCGACTTCTGATGTTGCTGTCATTCCTTATAGATGCATTACTTCAACTTCTGCTCACCGTAATGGCCTCAATTTAACTCAATTAAATCCACAAAGACTCTATTTCCATATAAGGTCATATTCACAGGTACCAGGG
>NW_006921624.1:2101826-2103649 GCF_000298275.1 Orycteropus afer afer | reverse complement strand
TTTTAGGCTCCAGGGAAAAACTGGACCCAGGTGTCCATGCTCCAGCCTGGTACTGTTTTCAATGTTACCTAACATGGTTCCCAGGTAAACCCACAGAGAATTGGTGAACCAGGGATAGAGATTTATTGTCCATCTTAGACACCTAAGCCAACCTAAGCACATGTTGCAGCACCTGGAGATTCAAGGACAGAGATATGGAGTCAGCTTGGGAGAGAAAACACTTGTAATTTCTCTGGATCCTGGAAGACACTCGTGCACAAAGTTAATGAATGTTTGTTTTTTTCACTCTCTCCTCCATCTGAACATCAGGGACTTAGTGAAACAGTTGCAGGGGATGTTCCCATGAGGAAAGTAGGGACTGTGAGTATCTACAGTTTATAAAGGATGGTAAGAAGCCAGAGAAAGGAGCGCTCGAATTCAGGAAGCATTGGGAGTTTCTATAGCCAGGTGTCTCTTCTATATACTGTATACTGGCACAATTTTGTACTCTTTTCTGACTAATCATTTGATGGAACATGAATGAAGGGAATAGAATGACTGCATGATGAGATAAGAGTTCAATGTTCTTTCCAGGTGAGAAATCAACTTTGAGAGTGCCTTGTGAGAAGGTGGACATATCTGATTACAAAGACATAATTAGTCATCAACTAAATATGTACCTTAAATGTAGATTTTCCTCTGAATATCTATACTAGTTGAATTACCTGCTAGCCTAGTCTACTTCTGACTTACATTCCCCTGACCTTAAGATATGAAGTATCATCCAAACAGCAGGGACATTGAGGGGATAATTTTTTTATACAAATTCACTCTTTCACTCTTGCTTTCTTTTCACCCATTTCCCACATAATTATTTATTTCTCTAATTGAGAAGACACTCAAGAAGAAAATATATGATAATTTCATATATTTCATATTGATATATTGATATGTGCTACAAAAAATAAATTAAATAATGGAGATTAATATGTATAAGTCATTTTAGATAGAATTTTTGGAAATAGTTCTCTTAAAGATGATATTTAAACAAAGACCTAAAGACAGTAATGAGACAAATAATAGGAATGTATCAGGGAAGAGTATTTCAGGTAGTAAGAACTGAAAGTGAAAAGGTCCCAAGCAAGAATGTGATTGGAACTTGTGGAACACAAATAAACAGGTGAGGCTAGAACACAATGAGAGAGGGAAAGAATGAAAGGAGATGAAATAAGAGAAGAATGGAAGACCAAGGATGTAAGACATAGAAAAGAGTTCCAATTTTATGCTGAGATGGGAAGGTTTGGGGGGTTTTGAGCAGAGAATTGATATGATCTGAATTATGTTTTTATAAGATTATTCTGACCCCTCCATGGAGAACTGATTGTTTGAAAACTGAAGCAGATGAAGGAATTTACTGCAACATCGTAGCTGAGAGACAATGTCTTGGACTAGAGAGGTAGTGGTGTAAAAGAAGGGAAACATTTAGAACTGGGATATATTTTGATCAGAGAGCCAATAGGACTTGCTGAGAGATTGTGTGAGGATATGAGGGAAAGAAAATAATCAAAATTGAATCTTAAGTTGTTGCATGAGGTCTCGGGTGTGGTGGTGCTATTTATTAAGATAGGATGTACTAAGAAAATGATAGACTTCTTATTATCTATAATAATATAAGAAGGTGGGAGAATCATGGTTTTTGTTTCTGTTTTCCTTTGAAATAAAAAATTTGATGTCATTAGACATGCAGGTGTAGATGTTGAGTTGCAGTTGGGTATGTAAGGTTAGAGTTTAGGAGAGAACCTGGAATTGGAGATAAAATTTTGGATTCTTTTTTTTTTTTTTTT
>NW_006921624.1:2099488-2100737 GCF_000298275.1 Orycteropus afer afer | reverse complement strand
GCAACCCAAGGAGGTGTCGCTATGAGTCGGTCCAACTTGACGGCACATAACAACAACAACAACAGTCCCTAATTATATATATGTTCCTGCATGTGTGTGTATTTTCCATGGCACAGGAAGTTTTCACCTATAAAAGTGCAAGTATTAGAATAAATGTTTGATGATATCACAATTCAATCCAATATTCTTTAGATGACATTCTGCCATTATAAATGATATTCCAGTTTGAGAGGATGGTCCACAAACTAGCTGAGATAGCTAACTCATGATTATCTAGATGTGGGTTAGCCAATGATAATCTTTAATCAGAAGTTATTTGAACTCTATTCAAGGCTGAATCTGTGGTCCCTGTGATTATTAGTCACAGAACAAGGAAAAGGAATCGATATGCCTCTCTCTCCGTCTCCCTCTCCCTCTCCCTCTTCCTCTCTCTTCTTTTTCCTCTCCTCCTTCCTCTCCCTAGTCCTGTAACTGTTTTCTATATATTTTTGTCTCAAAGATTTAAAAAGAAGTGAAAACACATTTTCGACTCTGAGTTTTGCATATTCAGGAAGAAAAGCAAACATCTGAGTAAATTCCCTACTAAGCATTCCTCAGTGTGAGAATAAGGTGAGAAGACGTATGTTATAAATGACAAGAAGCATTAATTGACAACATTGTTTATCTCCAGGTGCACACAAGTCCACGGGAGTGTTTAATGTAACAAGACCATCAGAATTCATCCTCTTGGGACTTTCGTCTCAGCCTGAGGACCAGAAACCACTATTTGTCCTCTTTTTAATAATGTACCTGGTCACCGTAATGGGAAACTTGCTCATCATATTGGCCATCCACTCTGATCCTAAGCTCCAAAATCCCATGTATTTCTTTCTAAGCATATTGTCTTTTGCTGACATTTGCTACACAACAGTCATAGTCCCCAAGATGCTGGTGAACTTCTTATCAGAAACTAAGACTGTTACCTACGCTGAATGTCTGACACAGATGTATTTCTTCCTAGTCTTTGGAAACATAGACAGTTATCTCCTGGCAGCCATGGCCATTGATCGTTATGTAGCCATTTGCAATCCATTCCACTATGTCACGGTCATGAGCCACAGATGCTGTGTGTTGCTTCTGTCCTTTACCATCCCTTTCTCCTGTCTCCACTCCCTCCTGCATGTGCTCTTGGTGAATGGGCTCACATTTTGTGCTTCAAATGTTATCCATCACTTTTTTTGTGATGTTAATCAAGTTCTGAAACTGTCCT
>NW_006921624.1:2098355-2098974 GCF_000298275.1 Orycteropus afer afer | reverse complement strand
TCAATTATCCCTGAATCCTATAGTTTTCCACCTTCCACCTTTTGGTCTCTCATCCCCTGGTTGAACAATTTTACCCATGTCTCAATGTCCAAACCCCTATCACAGACTCATGTCATAATACCTCTCTACTTGAGAAAATCACATTACTTTAACTCCTTGCGTATTTATTTGAAATCTCCTGTATTTCCTAAATTTTTTCTTTATACATTAACCCATGTTTGGTCACCTAAATTACTGAGAATTTTTGTACATATCTATATAAAAATCAACAAATGCATATATTACCACTCTGTTCTATTTGAAGCCATTAGAAATGTTTGGCAGGGCTATGTGTGAGTGTCCTCTTCATCAGACTAAGGGCTCCCCAGTTGCAGGGCCCGTGTTCACCAATCACATCATAATACAACTATGGTCCTATTATGACCCACAGTTTTTTGCTCTTTCAGTAGCTGGACATCCTAGACTCTCAACTCATTATATTCACAACAAATAATGTCAATTATCTAATTGACTGTTAGCAAGACACCTCATATTTGGGTCTCTTCTCTTCCTCTCCCTCATGTGTCCAAGGTACATCTGCCCTCTGACTCTTCCTGAAGCTCATTGCCTATGTACTCTT
>NW_006921624.1:2081227-2083955 GCF_000298275.1 Orycteropus afer afer | reverse complement strand
TTTTTGACTTTGAGTCTTCAGCTTGTCCAATTACAACACAATTCTGAGTTTTTCTCAATTCAATACAATGATTTCCTCAGTCACTTCTGATTTATAATATATGCCAATTCATTTGTTTCTCAACACCCAGATCCTGTTCCTAAACTCCCACAGCTAATGAAACTTCCCTCTGATATCCCTAAGTACAGATCAATTCATTTTTTACTCTAGTCTTGTTTTTGGTACTGTGTTCAATCTGTGGCAGACACCTGCACTTGCTCCATCCATTAGTCATCACAAATGAGGTCTTTGCTTTAGGGATTGGTGACTGGTTTCTCTCTCTGTAAAGGACTTCAGGCAGTTATTTTTTACTCAGAAAGAACTGTGAGTGTCTCGGGGACCCAAATTCATCCCCAGTGCACCCTTGCTAAGTTTTCAAGGAAAGAAGAATCGTGAGATGACAATGAGGCCAGGGACTACCATGCCGAGGATACCTGTGGGAGGGGCTCCAGTGGGAAGTACCTTGTTGGTCCAGAATTGCTGCTAAAGGCCAAAGCAGAGGATGTAGGTGCTAGTCCTTACGTTCTAAAAGATGTGCCAGCAGTTAACATGCAGTCACCACTTCTCAGGGTTTTAGGTGTCAGTACAAATGCTGCTACCACCAAGCAGTCAATGTACCACTCCAGTCAATGTAGAAAGAGGAGCAAGAGAGGAGAAGGACACTGGCCTTTTAGAAAGAGGAGGGAGCACTTATGCTCCTCAAAATCAAGAAAGGAAGTTCCTTAAAATTCATTTGAGGGATTAGGAATTAATGCAAGATGGGGAGACTGGTAAATGCTGGTCTCCCCATCTTGCATTAATTCCTCAGTTGAATGGCTTCTAGTCAGCAAACTTACAGATCTGAGAATGATCTGGGTGGAGAAAAAGACTAAACCTCCAGGCAACAAAGTTTTGACATAATAGCCAGGAAGCATTTACTTCTAAAATCACAGCCTTTGGTATGGATTAAACCTCCATATAAAGAAAACAATAAATAGAGAAAAGAGTAAAGTTGTCAAGGATTTTATTTTACTTGGATCCACAATCAACACCCTTGGAAGCAGCAGTCAAGAAATTAGACAACACATTGCATTGGGTAAATCTGCTACAAAAGACCTCTTTAAAGTGTTAAAGATCAAAGACGTCACTTTGAAGACTAAGGCATGCCTGGCCCAAGCCATGATATTTTCGGTTGTCTCACATGCATGTCAAAGCTGGACAATGAATAAAGAAGAACAAAGAAGAACTGATGTTTCTGAATTGTAGTGTTGGTGAAGAATATTGAATATACCATGGACTACCAGAAAAATGAACAAATCTGTCTTGGAAGAAGTACAGCCAAAATGCTCCTTAGAAGTGAGAATGGCCAAACTTTGTCTCTCATACTTCGGTCAAGTTATCAGAAGGGACAATCTCTGGAGACGGATACCATGCTTGGCAAAGGACTGAGTCAGTAAAAAAGGGAAAACCCGCTGTAATGACGGGTTCAAGCACAGCAACTATTGTGAGGACGGCACAGAACTGGGCAGTGTTTCATTCTTTTGTACATAGGTCACCAGTCAGAACCAACTCAATAGCATTTAATAACAACATTTATAACTCCAACAATTTGAAGCTGTTTTTAATAAATTCTGACTCAATTGTAAGAAAGATAAAAAGGTAACTTTATGGATTTATGGAAGTTATTAATCTTCATATTATAAAATATGTTAACCTTTTCTATTCATTTTACATTCATTTAGAAAAGCCTTCCTTTCATATATATATATATATATATATATATATATAAAATAGTCCCATACATTATTTTCAGTTCTATTCCTTAGGTTTTGAATATTTTGGAGCTGGTTAAAGGCAATAACTCCATTTTATCCAGATATAGCCTCTTATTTATTTATTGTCACTAATTTGAAATGCTATCTTCAAAACATTCTAAATTCCCATATATATTTATCCTTTTCTCAGTCTCTATTCTGTTTTATTGATATGCTCATCTATTTCTGGAGCTATGGTGGCACAGTGCCTAAAGCATTTGACTGCTAACCAGAAGGTTGGCTGTTCAAACCCACCAGCCACTGCATGGAAGGAAGACCAGGCTATCTACTTCTGTAAAGATTTACCACCTCAGAAACCCAATTATTCTTGCACTAATACTACGGGAGCTCTGGTGGTGTTAGTGCCTACGGCATTTGACTGCTAACCAGAGGGCTGGAGGTTCAAACCGACCAGCCACCCCTCAGAAGGAAGATTAGGTGATCTACCTCCGTAGTTATACCGCCTCAGAAACCCAAGGAGGAGTAACACTTTTTTAATTGGTATGGTTTAGGAGTGTATTTTTGTTGTACAACATGATTGATGTAATCAGTTTCATTGAATTATATGAGTGAAAATTGGCAATTATTGCATTACCTACGTTTTTACAATAATAAAAAAGAATGTATTTTAAACCTTGAAGAAAAAGTCTTCCTCCATTATTTTAAATATTTTCTTGGGCTTTCTTAAATTATTTTCAAGAAAAAAAAATGACATCAGTTTATTAATTCCATAAAACATTTTCTAAAGATTTGGCACTTACCTGAATTTATAGATACATCTCAGGGCTTTGCTAATCCTTGCAGTATTTAACCTTTCTATACAAAACCAGAAGAGCTCTGGTAGCATAGTGCCTAAGGCACTTGACTGCTAACCAGAAGGCTGGCGGTTCAAACCC
>NW_006921624.1:2078230-2078777 GCF_000298275.1 Orycteropus afer afer | reverse complement strand
GAATCATTAACAACCTGAGATATGCAGACGATACAACTTTGCTTGCTAAAAGTGAGGATGACTTGAGGCAATTACAGATGAAGGTTGAAGAATACAGTCTGCAGTGTGGATTACATCTCAATATAAAGAAAACAAAATTCACTCTATATGCTGAGCAAATAATCCAAGAAGCTGGACTACATGAAAAAGAATGTGGTGTCAGGACTGGAGGAAAACTCAACATACTTGCTAGCTGAAAGTGAAGAAAATTTGAAGCACTTGCTGATGAAGATCAAAGACTACAGTCTTCAGTATGGATTACGGTTCAACATAAAGAAAACAAAGTTGATCAAAACTGGATTAATAAGCAACATTACAATAAATGGAGAAAAGGCTGAAGTTGTCAAAGATTTCATATTACTTGGATCCATAATCAACACCTACGGAAGCAGCAATCAAGAAACCAGACATCATATTGTTCTGGGCAAAGCTGCTACAAAAGACCTCTTTAAAGCCTTGAAGAGCACTCCTCGGAAGGAAGATGGGGCATCTACTTTTGCAGTGATAC
>NW_006921624.1:2075363-2075919 GCF_000298275.1 Orycteropus afer afer | reverse complement strand
TTAAAGCCCCCTCTGTAAGCCCCTTCCCCACCCTTCTTGATCCTACCCATGCTCAAGGAAGAATGAAGATTTGCTTTGGATTGTCAAATTTCAGGATACTAAATGGGCTACAATTCTGGAGTGTGGAGTCACCAGTATGGTGAAAGGTCTTTTTTCAGATGTGATTTTCACTTCTCCATAGACTGAAAACAGAGACGGGGTTATTCCAAAATGGGAGGAGTCTAGCAATAGCACAGTGATTAAAACTACAGAATCTGAGGTCCAAGTCCCTGGGCTTGCATCCTGGTTTCATCACTGTGATCTTAGGTGAGTTACTTGGCTCAGCTTTGTTAATCCATGAAATGGTCCCAATATGTTCTAGAACTGTTGTGAGGATTAAACGGAGTAAAGTGCTTAGACTAGTGCCTGGCTCACAATAGGTATCCTGTAAATATTACTGCTGTTACTTACTTACGTTCTCCTTTCCTAATGCCTTATGTGGTAAGATGCAAGACTCAGATTTGAACATCTCAAAAAGATAAGTCAGAGTTGCCTAATCCAGAGCTTGTTTTAGTTT
>NW_006921624.1:2067361-2067988 GCF_000298275.1 Orycteropus afer afer | reverse complement strand
AGGTTCACCTACAACATTCCACACACACATGACTATGTACCTTCCATATATATTCATACCATTATTCTGACTGATGACTATTAATGACCTCATTTTAAAGATGAAGAAAATGTAGCTGAGAGAGGTAAAGTGACCTGCCTCAAGTCACCAGGAGAAAAGTGAAAAAACAAAATTCAAACTCAGAATCAACTAACGCTAAATTCCAAGTACATACCCAAACACCGTGAAGAAAAGTTAAATATGTCTGAAACCACACCTTAACCTATGTGAGAATGGTGTCACCAAGGACATCTTAAACTTCCCCAGGGTCTTTTCTTGCTCCTATTCCAGAATCCTAAACCAGATGAGTGTTCTGGGCAGGAGAGAAATGCTCTTGCTCTCAAGGGAGATCATGTTGCTCTGACCAGACAAGGAATGGATGTAACTGGGAAGGGACTTTGTGTTGGAAATTGGCCATGTTCACATTGAGACTGACTTGATGTGCTAAGAGGCTCCAGTCTTAATTCCCAATCAAGCACTTACTCAGGAGAAACCAAGCTTTTACTCCTGGACTCCATTTAATTAGGTTGTAAGGAATTGCCCTGGGTGGTTAATTAGCATCCAAGAAAAGAAGCTGGGAGGTTCACG
>NW_006921624.1:2063278-2064776 GCF_000298275.1 Orycteropus afer afer | reverse complement strand
TTGTACATGGGGTAGCTATGAGTTGGAGCTGACTCAGTTACATCTAACAACAACAATGAATGCCTAATATAAGGCTTTGGTGGGTAAGGCATTTGGATGCTAACCAGAAGGTCAGCAGTTCAAACCCACCAGCTGCTCCATGGAAGGAAGATGAAGCAATCTATTTCTGTAAAGATTTGTAGCCTGAGAAACCCAACGGGAGTTACTATGAGTCAGAATCAACTCAATGGCAGTGGGTTTATTTGGTTTGGTTATGCCTTATATATACATAAAAGTCGAATTTGATAGATTGTGTCAAACTGTCTTCCAAAAAGTTTATGCATATTTATATGCCAGTCCAGTGTGTATCTGACAGCACTTTTTCCCTTACACATTCATCAATACCACATACATATCTTCTGTTTTTGTCAATCTACTGGTCAAAAATAATATCTCATGGTTCCTTTAATTTGCATCTCATTTTACATTTTTATTGACCATTTATATTTCTTCCACTGTTAATTGCCTGTTTATATTCTTTTGTATTTTTCTAGTGGAGTATTAGTGAGGATAGACTATATGTGCTACAATAACAAATTAATCTCAAAATCCCAATAGCTTAACATAATAAAATTTAAAATCTCACTACTACTATATATCCATTTTGAGTCATCAAGGATGCTCTACATATAGTGACTTAGAGAAATCTCTGCTGATAGTCCATCATGGTGTATCTAAAACATATCATTTCCAGAGGAATGAATCAACAGACTACGACATATACATACAATGAATTTATTAAAGAACAATGATGAATCTGTGAAACATAACATGAATGAACTTAGAGGCCATTATGCCGAGTGAAATTAGCCAATTATAAAAGAACAAATATTACATGAGATCACTATTGTAAAAAGTCAGGAAAAGGGTTTCACAAAAGAAAAGAAATATTCTTTGGAGAGGGGGAGAAGGGAGGGGAAACCACTAACTAGAAGGTACATACATAGTAACTTGGATGATAGGAAAGGTAAAATATAACTGTTTTGATTACCTAGTGCTGCTCTGGCAGGCATATACCACAAATAGGATGGCTTCAACAAACAGGAGTTTATTCTTTTATAGTTTTGGAGGCTAGAAGTCTGAGGCTAGATGTCAGGCTCTAGAGGCTGGGTGAAAGCCCATCGACCTTGGGCTTCAGCTCTCCCTCTTGACCTCGGCCCACTGAAGCTAGAGGCTTCTCTTCACTCAGGCAGCTACTGGTTGCTGAGGCTGGGAAATCCAGGATCAACAAGTGAAAAGGCACAGTCCTGATATTACCAAACCACACGGCAGGCCGTTGATTCAAGCCCACTGAAAGTCCCAAGATCAACAGAGCATGGCAGGCTGCTGAACAACAACTCAGCTACATGCAGGGTTCAAGCATGCCATCAGCTAGAGATCATTCCCAAAGCTGCTTCTTATATACAGGAAACAGACCACATCCCTAAAGCAGCTACTCAGCTGTTTGTGGTAGATCTCA
>NW_006921624.1:2059807-2060459 GCF_000298275.1 Orycteropus afer afer | reverse complement strand
TGGACTTAAAGCCTCCAAATTGTAAGAATAAACTCCTGATTGTTAAGGCCATCCCATTTGTGGTATATTTCTTGTCAGAGCAGCACTAGGTAACCGCAACAGTTACACAGTGAACAGTTAAGCTGGGATTCAAACTCCAATAATTTGTCTTCAAAACTCAACTCTTAATTTCTACACTATAGCCTGGCTGCCAGAGTTCAGAGGCTGACTTACCACTGACTTTACCTTGAGTAAACTATTACTTATAATCTCCCTTTACAGAAGTAAAAATTGAGGCTTAGAAAGGTTGAGTACTACACAAGTCTGGACAGGTCTACACAGGTTATAAAATGTAGAGTCAGGATCTGAATCTAGTCAGTCTGGCTTCAGAATCTGTACCTTAACCCTTCACAATATCACACCTGCACCTAATCACAGTCACCCATGCAGACATAGACCTTCAGGAATGTCAGAGGCCAACCCCATTCCTTCCAGGCAGGCCCACATAAGCCTACATACAGACATGCACATAGACCACCACATGTATATAGAGCACACACATGTGCATGAACACACTTCCACTCCTGCCACTGTTGTTGTTGTTGTTGTTAAGTGCCGTCGAGTCGTTTCCAACTCATAGCGACCCCATGCACAGCAGAACGAAACACTGCCC
>NW_006921624.1:2053639-2058677 GCF_000298275.1 Orycteropus afer afer | reverse complement strand
TACTTCAGGACAGATCTTGAAACCTCCTTTGTGATGATGAATGCCACACCATTCCTTTTCAAACTGTCATTCCCGGCATAGTAGATCCTGCCACTATATGGCTCTAATTCCCTTCCTGGGTATAAGAGGTTACACCTTTGAAACCCAGGTCCCCATAGGCTTCAGGACAAGAACTAAAAGAAAACATCAATAAAGTTGTCCCCTCCTGGGAAGACCACAAAGCCAATCCCCCCAGGGCTTTATTATATAGAGGACAAGGCCCCAAAATCTCCCCTGCTATCATCAATTCCCACTACGGGTAGATAGGAACCAGCACATTTCTAAAACTGTATCCAAACTTCAAGCTGGCTTCCTTGCTCAGAATTTGAAAGCCTAATTTGAACTCTGTGGCAGACCCCTGGGCCCATTCAGCATCCTGAATCTCCTCTGTCAAGGTCACGGGTAGGCAGACAGAGGGGTCTTTGGGAATGAGGACTATGGGGGCAACATTTTCCTCCCTTTTCTTGATTTTATCTTTTTCTCTCCTCCATGTCAAAATCCAGGAAACATCATCTATCCCTCTATTTTCCCTCTCTTCCTTCGATCATCTATAAAGCATCTTTCAGGCACCTGCTCCTACACAAGGCACAGTCCTGGGCACTGACCCCTGCCTTAAAGGGAGCAGTCCACATTCTGCAATCCAAGGCCCACGGAATGATCTTCTCCAGGAAACTAGGACAGCAGGAGAACAAGTGAACAAGAAAACAACCCTTTCTATGATTCAGGACACATAGTCTGCACTTTCTGTGTTAACAGCTGCACTTAGGAATGCTGGTTGGTCACAGGTAAGCGAGACACCAGGAGGAAGTGATAATTTGAAAATCTAATTCTTTGAATTATTATTATTATTATTATTATTATTATTATTGTTTATTTTGTTGTTGTTGTGAAATATAGAGTAAAACATACACCAACGGTTAATACAGGTACAATTCAGTGACATTGATTACATTCTTCAGGTTGTATGTCATTCTCACCCTCCCTTTCTGAGTTAACGTAAACTCACTGCCCCCTAAGGTTCCCAACTAATCTTTCAGTTGTTATTGTAAATTTGATCCCATATAGATAGTTCTTAATAAAGCATAATACTCAAGGCAGACCTTTTTTACTAGTTAAGGCAAACTATTGTTTGGTTTTAAGACAACTTCAGAGGATTATTTTGGTTTAAGGTTTAAAGATTATCTCAGTGCAATGATTTCATGGCTCTAGAAAGTCTGGAGTCCGTGAGAATGTGAACTTCTGCATTTCCCCCCTTCGGGTCAGGATTCTTCTATAGAATATTTGATCAAAATGTTTGGTAATGGTAGCCAGGAACCCTCAAATTCGGGTCTCCTGGCAGAGGAGGTAATTGCTCACGGTGTGTGTGTTGGGGGGGGGGAGTGCAATTAGTCACACATTCTATCCCCTCTTCTTATTCATGACTCTCCTCCTTCTGCTGTTTCAGGTGAATAGAAATCAGTGGCCATGCCTTGGATGGCTACTTGTAAGCTTTTAAGACCTCAGGCACTACACAATGAATGAGGAAGTAACCTAATTCATTGAATTATTTAGAGGGAAAGAACCAGAGTTAGGAATCCTGAAAAACAGTTAACCAGGAGAAAAAAGGCAGAAACAAGAAGTAAGGCAAAAGTTGGTTGACAGCAGCCTAGAGCTGAATAGGCTGGGTTCAATCAAGGGTCTGAGGACCCAAAGCTGCCCAGAAGAACATTCAGCCTAAATTAAGTAAGAAATGAGAAATTAGGCCAAGGTTCCTCCTTCTCCGGAGTCAAGAGGTAAAGCACTAATCTGATATTAGAATAAGTACAGGCAGAAAGGAGGGATATCAGAGAGCTGGAAAGAGAAGGACGCAGCCTAAAAAGATCCCTAAACAGTATGTATCTCCTCAAGGACATTATGTGTCCAACACTGGTGGCATGTTTGTCTTCCTGCTGGCAGGGGAAAGAAGAGAGGTAGGAGGAAGATGGATTCCCTAACAACGGTCCCAGGAAAGATCCTAAGATCAGGTACTCGTGTTGTGAAAGCGAGAGCTGTTGTTTGTTCAGGATCTGACAGAACTGAGGTCTCAAGTCTCCTACAATCTTTCTTCTCTGAAGGCAAGGAAAACAGGAGTGTATATGGCTTTGTGGAGATGAGAAGAAGAAACAGGAGTAGGAAGGAAGGAAATCAGAAGGATCCCCATGTGTGGAAGCAAAAGAGGGGGTAGGAGATGATTAGCAAGGAGCCTCAAGGCACTCTGCAGTCTGAAGGATTCTGCTTGCAGGGGCTTAGTGCTCTACCACGTGTGTCTGCTCTCGGAAAGAGATGATTCAGGCATTTAAAACATGTCATCAGATGTACTGGACTTGAATCTAGATCTACCATGTACCAGTTGTATTACTCTTTCAACTACAGTCGTCTTATCTATAAAAGGGGAATAACAATATTATTTACATCATAGTGTGGTTTAAATGACACCGATGCTAAGCACAGAACCTGTCCAATAAATGTTAACAATTTTTTTTCCAATTTAGTCACTTCCTTTACAGTCCTTGCACATGCAGGAGAGCAGGTAAATGGCTGGTGGCTAGCTTTCCACTAGTGTATTATCTACCATGTATTTTTGTCCAATTTAGGAAGCGTATTCTGTGCTCTAAGGTTGTACGCCCTGATTACATGGGGGCTGGTGGCAGGAGAAGGGCCTTGCACGATTAGTAGGGAAAAGAAAAGGAAAACAACCTGAGATGACAAATGTCCACAAAGTTGAAAATCCCAATGGAGAAAGTTGAAAAGTATAGAAATAGTCTGTAGTTCCATTCTATGAAGGAAGGAAATAACTATCTTTAGATGTAATCGCATGATTTTAAAAGATGGAAAGGCTCCCAGTCCCTCCTGGTCATTCCCAAACACTAACGAAATGACAAACTCCATCATCAAAATGTCATTTCTCTAGCTTTTTATGTGGACAATAATAATAACTACCTGTATAGGGCTTCCCCAAACACTTCTCTCAACTTTATTTGAATCTTCAAACAACTGAGGGGGTTAGCAGGGCAGAAAATAGCATCTCCATCTTATAGATGGGTATACTGAGGTGGAATGACTTGTCCAAGGCAGGAGGAAATAAGCAATGTTATCAGATCCAGCTCAATGGGAAGGGCCTAAACTACAGACCCAGAGAAACCTCACCTAGATCTGGGGAATTCAAGGTTCAAACCCAAAGAGAGTCAAATAACCCTTTATCACCAGGGAAAACCAGAAGAGAGATTGAAAGACACAGTGAAGGAAATGGGGACAGAGTCCAGAGAGTCAAGTGAACACACTTCCCAGGAGTGGGATGAAGAGTAGTTGTCTCTGACTGGCAATAGCAATTAAAATTTTAAATGCCCGTAACTCCAGCTAAGCATTCCATATTTTAAAATCTATTCTATGCTTTAGAAATCCTCTTGGAAGTACCAAAAAGACATTTAACTAATTAAATAAAGAAATAAATACATATTATCTGTGGAGTCCCTGGATGGTGAAAATAGTTAAGTCCTCTACGACTAGTTGAACGGTTGATAGTCCAACCCACCCAGAGGTTTCTCAAAAGACAGGTCTGATGATCTGCTTCCAAAGGCTTTCTGCCTTGAAACTCCTATGGAGCAGTTTTACTCTGCAGATACAGGGTCACCAAAGATGGAACTGTCCCAGCAGCAGCTAACAACAGCAGCACTGTCTGTGGGAGAGTAAGCATTATGGATAGTATGCTCTCATTCCTATAAATAGTACAGTACAATCTGTGAAAGCTGCAACCTGTAAGGCAGAAACCTAGCAGAGCAGGAAAACCTTTTTTTTTTTTTTTTTTAATTGTGATTTGGGTGAAAGTTTATAGAGCAAATTCCTTTTCCACACAGCAGTTCATGCACATTCTGTCTCACAACATTGACTGCAATTCCCTACAAAGTAACAGCTCTCTTCCTACTCCCTCCCCATAGTTACCTCTTCCCTGTGTCCTTCCCTCCCAGGCATTGCCCCCTCCAGCTGTCTCCCTGTGCAAACACTGCCCTTCTGTTCTCTGGTGATTGACTGCTCCAAGTAGTGGGTCTACTGGACGTAAATGTTCAGCCCCTATGCCTGTCTATTATTTGGCTGGAAGCCACAGGAGTGAGTTCAATTCCAGACCTGAAGGGTGGCTAGGGGCTATAGTCTCAGGGGCCTCACCAGGCTCTATCAGACCAGCAAGCCTGGTCTTATTTTTTATTATTATTTTGAAAACTCAAATATTTTCCACTAAAACAAGTGATAGAAAGTGGTAAAACTGCCCCCTGTCAAAGGCAGAAAATTTTCAAGACCTAGAAAAACAAGGCAGTCCCATTGAGTTCCAGCTCTCACAGGTTTCACTGTATATGCAGGTATGGGGGGGGTGCTTTAAAACATGAACACAACTCTAGTTCTCTGGGAAGTAGAATTATAGAGAACTTTCATCTTTAAATTATAAAATTAATACAAAGGAACATATGTCCATTATTTTTCAACTGTGAGCAATATAAGATAAAGTTAAATATGGAAATTACTCCTCACTCCATCCTTCCGACCTCACTGCTGAAGGCAACCACATACGTAAAAAAACACACACCACACAAACACAATGTATAAAGTACATATATTTTTCTTCACAAAAATGAGATTAGGCTATATGCATTGTTTTACAATTTTCTCAGTCACTTAACACACTATCAGATGAAAAAGTAACAATGATAGCATAACTTAGCAATGAAGAGCTACTGTCACACTGCTAGAATTTATACTGTGGGATCTGGGAAGTTACTAAATTTTGCTAAGCTCTACTTTTTTTTTTATTTTGTAAAATGGTGGTGATAGTAACAATGCCTATCTCTCAGGATTTAGAGAGACTAAATGGATGAAAACATGCAAAGCATTAGCTCAGTATATGGCATATATTGAGTGGTCACTAAATGTTAGTTAACATTAGCTATCTTATTTCCTTAAAGAGTGCATGATACTGAGTATAAAAATCCAC
>NW_006921624.1:2052525-2053539 GCF_000298275.1 Orycteropus afer afer | reverse complement strand
TGTTATTGCTTGCTTGCCTGCTTGCATTTTAAGCTTTATAAAGCCTGCCTAAAATCAGGCCCATTACTGCAGCATAGGAGCGTGTTTCAGCTCCCTGCAGTCTGCAAGCCTAAATAAAACTCTTTTACCAAAAGTGGACATTATGGTGTTGTTGTTATGTGCCGTCGAGTCGGCTCTGTGCTACCAGAGCTGCTAGTGGACATCATAGTGGGTATTATTATTTTAAATTGAACCCATAAGATAATAAAAAAATAAATAATAGATAAAATTTTTAAAAAAGAAAAGAATTCTAAGATGGTGGCAGCAAAGCATTAAACCACACATGAGACCACACATATGACGTTAGCCCTGGTGCCAGGCAATGTAACAACTGCAAAACTAAAATTGTATTTAATAAAATAATGAGATAAGGATTACTATTATCTCTATTTTAAAAATGGGGAAACCAAGGTAGGAGGCTGTCTGTAATTTTCCCAAAGTCATACAACTCACAAGTGATAAGGGGTTTGAACTTGGGCATTGACTCCAAAGTCCACGCTCTTAACCCAACCCCTATTTTCTCCACTTCAACTCTGTTCCCTGACCCATGACTTGAACAATTGTCCCACCACCCTCAAGACCATTCCTTAACTTAGAGGTTAAGTAACTGATTAAGGTCACTATGGTGGTTATGTTTTTGTGTTAATTTGTCTGGGCCTGGTTGAGTGGCTGGGCAGCTGGTGGTAGTTATTCCCCATGATGAGACTAGCAATCAACTCCATGGTGGGATCTGCCACAAGCAGCTGAGTAGCTGCTTTGGCTATGTGGTCTGCTTCCTGTATATAAGAAATAGCTTTGGGAACGGTCTCTAGCCTCTGGCATGCTTGGATCCTGCATGTAGCCATGTCGTTCAGCAGCCTGCCATGCTCTGCTGACCTTGGGATTTACAATGGACTTAGATTAATGGACTGTCATGCGGTTTGGTAACATCGGGTCTGCCTTTTTACTTATCAACCTTGAGGCTTCTCAGCCTCA
>NW_006921624.1:2049960-2051002 GCF_000298275.1 Orycteropus afer afer | reverse complement strand
AAAATGTACATATATCTTTGTGTTACACATATATGGCTATTTCTATAGATTTCTAGAAGTAGAATTAGTAAATAAAGATATGCAGATTTTCAATTCTGATAGAGATGACAAAAAAGCATATAATATAATTTTGCCTCTTCTAATATTTAAGCCTCTTATAGTTTTAGTTTTGCCTTTTTCACTGACTAGGATCTCCATTTCAACAATGTAGCTTAACAGTGATAACGGGTCATCTTGCTTCGTCTTTTTCATGATACTGGAGGAATGAAACTCTTACATTCTAAGTTATATATTTTTATAATATCTGAATATTCAGAATGAAAACCTCATAGTTCTTTTAATTGGAAATAAATATTATATTTCAAGAATAAACCTCAGCAATACAGATTATCCCTGGTAGTGTTTCTATTCTGTGTGTCATACCTGCTTCAGCAACTTGTAATTAAAGTAGCCAGATCGCATTAGCCTGAAGTCAACATTGTTTGCAAAACAAGAATGCTTGAATAAACATTAAGAAGGCTTTGCTCTGAAGATTCTGGAAGCCTCAGCTCAATGTTAAGGGTGCCAAGGAATATCCATTAGTCTGATGTTCATTTTTGAACCATCCCTATGCTATGCCCTCCTCTCAACTATGAGCAGAAGAGGATTCATGGGGACTCATAGAATGAAAACATGGTTATTTAAAGTAGGAGCTAGCAGCCTATATCCATGGAACAAAAAAAGAGGTGAAGAAATAATCCAAAAATATAATCAAAAAGAGAATTGAGTTATTTATGTACAATCAAACACTCATGAGAGTTGGTTCATTGGTTTGGAGGTTTAAGGTCATGGCTTCATGGGAAATCCCAATTAATTGGCCTAAGAACATGTTAGTGCTTCTGTTCTCCCTCCTAGTTCATTGCATTGTTCCTGGCCATCCAACCTTGCAAGTGGCCATCCATCCAAGGCACAACAATTGGTCTCTATTCACTTGAAACAACAGATGAAGAAGGAGAGTCAGGAACAGGAAGGGGAGATGCAATGTGTAACTAATTGCCTCCAT
>NW_006921624.1:2048433-2049051 GCF_000298275.1 Orycteropus afer afer | reverse complement strand
TACAGTAATGATTTCAGTTCCAGGTCCGAAGTGTGACCTGGACCATGTGTCAGGGGTACCATGAGTCTCTATCTGACCAGTAAACCTGATCTGCTTTTTAATTTTGAGTTTTGTTCCACATTTTTCTCTCACTCTATCTTCTTGTTGTTTTTATGTGCCATCGAGTCAGACCCAACTCACAGTGACCCCTCCTTGGGTTTCCAAGGCTATTTCACTATGGAAGTAGGTTGCCCATCTTCATCTAGGTCCTTCCAATGTGATCCCTTTCATTGCA
Organism: Orycteropus afer afer; assembly: GCF_000298275.1. Taxonomy (NCBI): domain Eukaryota; kingdom Metazoa; phylum Chordata; class Mammalia; order Tubulidentata; family Orycteropodidae; genus Orycteropus; species Orycteropus afer. The sequence continues at coordinate 2,048,777 of NW_006921624.1, read as the reverse complement.
GTTGGTAGTAGTAGCTGAACCCCAACTAGTTCTTATGGTCTCAGGGTCGTGGAGGCTGAGGTTCACATGGACCATTAGTCCTTTGGACTAATTGTTTCTATGTGTCTTACTTTCTGCACTCTTCTTTGCTCTGGATGGGGAGAAACCAAAAGTTGCACCTCAGAGGGCTGCTTACAAGCTTTTAAGACCCCAGTCACTGCTCACCTAAGTAGGATATAGAACACTGTCTTTGTGGATTATGTTATCTCAATTGACCTTGATGTCCCCTGAGACTACTGCCCTGAGTTGCCAGGCCCAACAACTTACTCCCTCAGGGTTTTTGGTTATGGCTAAGAAGTTTACAT
>NW_006921624.1:2045508-2046053 GCF_000298275.1 Orycteropus afer afer | reverse complement strand
CCAATGGAGATCATTGTAAGTCAGAATCAAATTGATGGCAGTAGTTTGGTTGGGAATGGCTAATAATCATGGGCATTTCTTCCTGTGTTTCCTGACTACTTAAATGCTTTCTTTGGTGAAGTATCTGTTCATGTCCTCTGTGCATTTTTAAATCAGACTATTTGTCTTTTTATTGTTGAAGTGTTGCAGTTTTCTATGACTTTTAGAGATTAGCCCCTTGTCCAATATGTTGTTGCCAAAATTTTTTCCCAACTTGATTCTACTTCCTTCACCTAGCACTTATTATACTTAATTATCATTAACTCATAAAGTTGGATCATGTATTAAAAATTCTGTGTCTATCAGAATGCATTCTACAAATAGTAGGGATAATGTGATTATTAATTAGGACACCAACTAGTGGTTTGGCTAAAACATACTCCTCATAAGGGGGAAAAAGAAAAAATCCCCAGTCTGTAGGTTCTCTTTACTCTTTTGGTGAAATTTTTTGATGAGCATAAATGGAATAAAAAAGTCATTAGAGAGAAAAAACATTGAAATACAAA
>NW_006921624.1:2042101-2043778 GCF_000298275.1 Orycteropus afer afer | reverse complement strand
AAAGAAAATGTCCTCCAATATATAAACCTTTCCTTAACTTTTACAATAACGGACTAATACAATATTTGTCCTTTTGTGACTTAATTTAGGAAGTTTTTGAATTAAATTCAAAATGAATTAAATTCCCCGTCTATTTCTTTGTAGCTTTCTGAAGCAAGTATTCTTAAAAATCCTAACTAATAGAGGTGGGCTTTTTTTTTTATGTAAGTTGGAAGTTAGGAAAGAAGCTGTATTGACCAATGTGTCTGCTTCACCCTTCCCACTGCCCCTCTCACACCACACAGGAAGTCCAGAGACATGGAAATAAAGAACTACAGCAGCAGCACCTCAGGCTTCATCCTTCTGGGCCTCTCCCCCAACCCTCAGCTGCAGAAGCCTCTGTTTGCCATCTTCCTCACTATGTACCTGGTCACCATGGTGGGGAACGTGCTCATCATCTTAGCCATCCACTCTGACTCCAGGCTCCACACCCCAATGTACTTTTTCCTCAGCAACTTATCCTTCATGGATATCTGCTTCACAACAGTCATTGTGCCCAAGATGCTAGTGAACTTACTATCAGAGACAAAGAGTATCTCCTATGTGGGCTGCCTAGTCCAGATGTACTTCTTCATGGCCTTTGGAAATACTGACAGCTACCTGCTGGCCTCGATGGCCATAGACCGACTGGTGGCCATCTGCAACCCCTTCCGTTATGATGTGGTCATGAAGCCGCAGCGTTGCCTTCTCATGTTACTGGGTTCTTGCACCGTATCCCACCTGCACTCCTTGCTTTGGGTGCTGCTCATGTCTCGCCTATCTTTCTGTGCCTCCCACGTCATTAAGCACTTTTTTTGTGACACCCAGCCTGTGCTAAAGCTGTCCTGCTCTGACACTTTCTTCAGCCAGATTGTGGTCATGACTGAGACCCTGGCTGTCATTGTGACCCCTTTTCTGTGCATCCTCTTCTCCTACATGCGGATTATCTTCACTGTGCTTAGGATCCCCTCTGCAACTGGGAAGTGGAAGGCCTTCTCTACCTGTGGCTCCCACATAAGTGTAGTAGCCCTGTTTTATGGGAGTGTCATCTTTGTCTACTTTAGGCCCCTGTCCATGTACTCAGTAGTGAAGGACCAAGTAGCCACAGTTATGTACACAGTGGTGACACCCATGTTGAACCCTTTCATCTATAGCCTGCGGAACAAGGATATGAAGAGAGGTTTGAGGAAGTTAAGGGACAGAATTTATTCATAGAAGAACAAAATTACGGGATGTCAAAATTGGGAGATGACCTAAGAGATTGTCAGATCCTTCCTATTTTCCACATGGCATCTAAAGAGGTCATGAGAAGAGGCATTGGATAGCAAGCAGTAAGAGCACTGGCCTGGTAGTCAGAACACCTGGCTTCTATCTATGACCTTGACTAAATATATGCCTATTTCCAGGTTTGTGCTGCTAGGAATACAGATTTCAGGAAAATAATCTATTGACACCATGTAGTAGAATAAAGCTATCCCTCAAATAACTCATTTAAACCTGATTATGGCCAGTACTAAAGAAATTATAATGTGTTATTAGTACCCAAAAGAAAAATAAAGTGGGTTTGGTAGAGAACTGGGAAAAACTTCTTGGAGCAAGTTATCAAAGATCATCATGAAGGATAGACTGAATTTTGAGAGATGAAGATACAAGGAAAGA
>NW_006921624.1:2023777-2024861 GCF_000298275.1 Orycteropus afer afer | reverse complement strand
CCAGAAGGCTGGCGGTTCAAACCCACCAGCCACTCCTCAGAAGGAAGGTTGGGCAATCTACTTCTGTAGTGATACTGTCTTGGCAACCCAAAGAGGGGTCGCTATGAGTCGGATCTGACATGATGGCAATGAGTTTGGTTTTTGGTTTTTTCACCATTCCAAATAAAGTTGAGGATTGGTTGTTCTATTTCTGTAAAGAAGACTGCTGGAATTTTTATTGGGATTACATTGAATCTGTAGATCATTTTGGGTACTATTGACATCTGAACAATAGTAATACAATATTGAATAGAAATGATGAGAATGGGCATCCTTGTCTTGTTCCTGATTTTAAGGGGAAAACTCTCAGTCTTTCTTCATTAAGTATAAGTTGGCTGTTCACTTTTCATATATGCCCTGAATCATATCGAGGAATTTCACTTCTATTCCAATCTTCTTTAGGGTTTTCATCAAGAAAGTTTGTTGGATTTCGTCAAATGTTTTTCTTGCCTCCATAGAAATGATCGTGTTGTTCTTTTACTCTGTTCTGTTGATATAGTGTATTACATTGATTGCTCTTCTGATGTTGCATCATTCTATATTCCTGGAATAAATCCCACTTGGTCATGATGCATGACCCTTTTAATATGCTGTTGGATTCTGTTCACTGGTGTTTTGTTGAGGATTTTTGTATGTATATTCATAAGAGATATTGATCTGTAGTTTTCTTTTCTTATGGTGTCTGTCTAATGTGAGTACCAGGGTTATGTTTGCTTCATAGAATGCTGGCTTATTTTATTGATTCTTTACATTTTGCCCACATCTCATGGGAAGTCCCAAGCATGCTCTATGGATCTGTCTCCATCTCTTTAGAAATCATTATAATAGAAAGTGAGCAATTATCTGGGGATCTAAGAAAATTTCTACTCTGGTACCCTGTGTTTCATGGTCTATACTGAGAGGTGGCTACTCCCCTCCCACCCACAGTTTAACAAGTTCCCTTGGGGTGGTGCCTGGGGAAGCTGCATACCTCCTTGGGGAGAGTTCATGCATAAGATAGTCAGGTACTTCCTTATCATCGAATGGAACCTAAAGGGGTCAGGTG
>NW_006921624.1:2020755-2021822 GCF_000298275.1 Orycteropus afer afer | reverse complement strand
TATGCAGTACCTAGTACATGGTAAATACTCTCTGTTTGATATTTTTGTTAGGTACTAACTCCAAGGATAAAATAGTGAACTGGATATTCAATGTTAACCAGCCAGACAGGTCCCTGCCTTTGCACAACTAACATCCTGAGCCACTTTCATGGCATTCATGTCTCATTGTGTCCTTCCTAGCATGAGAAACTACTGTGGTCCAAAGCTCCAGGCACTTTGGAGAGAAAAGTGATGCTTCAAGAACCTATGCTGTTGATCTTAGGAAAGTGCCTAGAGAAATACAGATAGTATGGATTCTCTCCAGCAAAGCAAAGAATTTCATTGAAGTAACTCTGAATATGTATTTTTTAAAAAATCATTGATACCCAGTTTCCTTGGATGTGGACTTCTCAGTTACTTTTCTTATACTTCTTCTTCACTCTTTATCTAGTGATTTGACAGACATCTACAGGTGACTTCCTGCTCTTCACTCTGGAACTAATCTTGACCCTCAGCAAAATGAAGTCCATATCCAGGAACCCTGTGATCTCAGCTTCAAGTCATTCTGACTCATAGCTGGGATCTGTTCCTGGGACTGAGGTCAGGTAATTGATTTCTGATCTTACTCCATTGTAACTTGTCCCTACCTTGATAGATTGATATGTAAAACACCATTCTATCCTGACTAGTTCCCTGCTTTACTCTCTCTGGATCTTGCTCCTCTGTATTCACTTCCAGGACAAAAGTCTAGTTCCTGAAGCCAGATTCAGTGCTCTCAATGTTATCTGCCAGCATGTCTGCATCTTTTCATAGTTTTTTGTGCTCAGATGACAATCCAGGCTCTAATCTACTAGACTGGACCCTAATCTACTCTCAGGACATGCACTTGTTACTTCTGATGGGACTTTTGGAGATGCCTGAAACACAACTTTCAACCAAAGCAGACAGATGCTTCCATTTGCCTTAAGATTCTCTTCCCCCATGCCACTTGGCTCCAGAAGGTAGTTCTGTATTTGTACTACACAATTCTATATTCTGAGGCATTGTAGGTTTTTCAGATCCATGGCACTCCAAATCTGATTGCTACT
>NW_006921624.1:2013325-2020225 GCF_000298275.1 Orycteropus afer afer | reverse complement strand
ATCTAACATTCTTTCCCATTTTCTACTTATAGAACAGCAATGTCAACAGGAAACCAGAGCCACATCACTGAATTCTTCCTCCTGGGACTGACCAATGACCCCAAACAGCAGGTGTGGCTCTTTGTCAGCTTCCTGACCATGTACCTGGTCAATGTGTTTGGCAACTCAGTCATCATTGCAGCCATCCAAGGGGATGCCCGCCTCCACACCCCCATGTACTTCTTCCTCTCAAACCTGTCTTTTGTGGACATCTGCTTTACAAATGTCATTGTGCCCAGGATGCTGGCAAACATGCTCAGCAAGAGCAAAACGGTCTCCTTTGCCCACTGTCTCACACAGATGTACTTCTTTGTGGCCTGTGCAATCACTGACAGCTTCCTCCTGGCTGCCATGGCCATTGACCGCTATGTGGCCATCTGCAACCCACTGCATTACACTTCGACCATGAGCCCCAGACGCTGTGTCCTTTTGGTGATGGCATCCTGGGTGGTGTCCCACATCCACTCATTGACCCACACAATTCTCATGTCCCGCCTCTCTTTCTGTGGGACCAACATCATCCACCATTTTTTCTGTGATGTCCAGCCACTGCTAACACTCTCCTGCTCTGATACCTCTGTCAATGAGCTTTTGGCCTTCACAGAGGGCTCCTTTGTGATCATGAGTCCCTTTATCTTCATTATTGTGTCCTATGCCTACATCACCCGTGCTGTTCTCAGGGTCCCTTCAGGAGGAGGCAGATACAAAGTCTTCTCCACCTGTGGATCCCACCTCACGATTGTGGCACTCTACTATGGAACAGCCATCTCAGTGTACATTCGCCCCTCATCCACCTACTCAGTGACAAAGGACCGTGTGGTCACTGTCTTCTATACCGTGGTGATCCCCATGCTGAATCCTTTCATCTATAGCCTTAGGAACAGAGACATGAAGCAGGCTTTGAGAAAACTGACTAAGAGAACGGAATAGAACACTGTATTTTGCTACCTCTAGAAATTTGAATCAGAATTGCCTCAGTGGCAATGGATTTGGTTTTTGATGGGTTTAGAAGTTTAATCATTGATTCTACAATGATTCTACAATGTTAAGTCCCTACTGCCTGCAAACACTGTGCTTAATTTCTGAGAAGAAGGCAAAATATATAGCTGTCCTCAGAAGTACTTATAGTTTATTAAACAGAAAAGAGCATATTATAATAAGAATTTGTCTTACTTTTTCAAAAAAATTCACTGAGTCCTGGTTATAAATATCTTAATAAATTAGAAAATAATTTTGCAACTTCTCCTCCTTCTTTAGTCTCTTTTTTACTTCCCTTTTGCAATACCTAGTTCATATATCTTATGTAATTTACCAATGTAGACCATAAATATTTCACCATAAAAAAAAAGGAAAAAGAGCTTCTGAATTTATATTTTTGATAGTTTAGTCATATGGCTTAAAGTTTCCAAAAAGTAACTTATTAATTCCATATTCCATTCCTTTGGACCTGCCTAAAGCCATTTAGTGCTTGAGCCATGTGGTAAAGTTCTTGACTGCACTAAAGTCATTTACTTAACAGACTAAAAGGAAAATGGACTAACTTTTCATAGTAAAAATTTCCTGGAATTCTAAGTTCAGAAACTTTAAATTAAGTCATAACTTGGCCTTCCCATGAACAAAAGATAAGTCACTCTACCTCTGCAAGCCTTAATTTTCTCAATAACAAAATAAGCCCAATAATATATTTCACTACATGGTTGTGGCCAGTAAATGTTTCATCCATGGACATAGATAAAAATTCCAGGTCTGCTCATTTTTTAAAACATTTGAAAATTTTTAAAACGTAGGCTTTAGTTTATTGGCTCAGGAGCCATATTGCCTAAAAGCAGGAATGCAGTGGGGTAGGAAGGGAGTGGCAGCCTGGCATGGGGAATCAGGGCCAAGCAGGGCTCCCTCTAAGAGCAACCTGGCATGGGGTGGCAGGGTACAGCAGGATGAGAAGGACAGCTACACAGCAGAAGCAAGCTGGCATGAGGTATCAGAATCCAAAAGAGGAGGGTATCCATATGTGATGGTTGTTTGTGTGTCAGCTTGGCTGGGCCTGGTTGAATGGCTGGGCAGCTGGATGTAGTATTCCCCATGATGAGACTAGTAATCAACTCCACGGTGGAATCTACTGTGAGCAGCTGAGTAGCTGCCTTTGGGTATGTGGTCTGCTTCCCATATATAAGAAACAGATTTGGGTTTCTGGCTTATGGCACGCTTGAACCCTGCATGTAGCCATGTCATTGTTCAGCAGCCTACCATGTTCTGCTGACCTTGGGACTTTCAATGGACTTGAATGAATGGCCTACTGTGTGGTTTGGTAACATCGGAACTGTGCCGTTTTATTTGTCGACCTTGGGCTTATTAGCCTCAGCAGCCAGTAGCTGCCTGAGTGAAGAGATGCCTCTAGCTTCAGTGGGCTGAAAGCAAGAGGCAGAGCTGAAGCCCAAGGTCAAGGGGCTTTCACACAACCTTTAGAGCTTGGTAATTTGAACTCAGACTTCTAGTCTCCCGAACTGTAAGAGAATAAACTTCTGTTTGTTAAGGCCTTCCCATTTGTGGTATATTCTTTTCAAAGTGGCACTAGGCAACCAGAACACCATATTTAGGAACAGCCTGTCATAAAGAGTCAAAATTCAAGCAGGGTGAGATCAAGCAGAGTAAGGTCATGTATCTCCAAGTGGGTATAGTATGGTATAGATTTACAGCCTTGGAAAACCTATGGGGCAGTTCTACTCTCCTACAGGGTCACTATGAGTCAGAATCAACTCGACAGTAGTGAGTTTGGTTTTAGTAGCCTATCACAGAGCCCACTGACGATGAGGAAGATGTCTATACAAAGACCATCCTGATGTGAATATCATAGGAGGGTGTGACACAAGAGACAGACTCATGCACAGAGTTTGAGTTCAAGGAAAATGTGGAAGGGCATCTTGGTGTGGGTAGTGAGAGCCTGAGCAGGGTGAAGACAGCATCAATGCATGGGAACATCCAGATGTAGGCTATCAGAGCCTGAGCAGAGAGAGAACAATGGCCAAATATGGAAGCCTCTCATGGGATGCCGAAGTCCAAGTTGGGTGAAAAAAAGAGGGCTTCCATGCAGGGGGACAACCTTAGTGTGGAAAGTCAAAATTGAAGTGGGGTGAAACAGCTGTCACTGTGGAGAGCAACCCAGTATGAAGAATCAGAGTTCGAATAGTGTAAGAAGGATGATCATGCTTGAGAGAAACCCAACATGAAGTGTTGGAGCCTATGCAGGTGAGGTGGGTGCATCAGGTGTTGGAGGCCAGGCAGAGTGAGAAGGGCATCTATGAGAGGGGCACCCTAGAGAGGGGAGTAAGACCCCAAAGTGAATAGTCAAGAGAATATTCTTGTCTGTAGAAAATACATGCTAAAGTATTTGAGGGAGATGGGGCATCAGGCTATTAAACAGCTCAGGAAAAGTTATCTGTATCATAATTACAATATTCTGTAAATTTGAGATCATTTCAAAGTTTACAAAATATTTTAAATTTAATGATATTATTCATTATCTCAAGAAAGATTATGAAACCTAATGACAATTTTTTAAGAAAATAAAATACTGGAATATGTCTTAATACTGTCATAAAAATGTATTTACATTAAATAAAGATATATATTTTATAGAAAATTATTGTTATCTTATTGTCTTTGTACTCTTAATTATTACAATTAATACTCAAACTTACTCTTAATTTAAGCTCAATAATTTGATTTATGTAATCAAATTATTATCAACTGAATATTGTTGCCAGCTAAACTTCACCACCACTCCCAGAGCTACATTTCCCAGAATATCTTTCTCTATGGTTCTGGGTTCAAGTTTGCTAATGAAAGGAACTTGCATGATATTTGTAACACAGAAGTAAAGTGAAAGACATTATTCCCTGGAGAAAGATGAAGCCACATATGTGAACATATATGTGTGGACAGATAGACTTACAACAGCTTCCTGGAAAACTTAGCCTGAGCAGAGGGAAGAGGGTATCTAAAAGTGGACAGCCTGCCATGGCATTTTGAAGTCCAAATGGGATGAGAAAGAGGGCTTCCATGCTAGGAGAAGACCAGTATAGGAAGGCAAACCTGAAGTGAGGTGCACCATAACCTGCTCTGTCACTTTACACTATCACTATAGGTGGAAGCTTCTCAGATATTCTCAAAAGCTATAGCATCTTCTGGAAAAGCTGAGAAACTTTGGAAAACCATTTGCTTAGGTTTTTCAGGAAAATACATTCAATGATAACTTCTCTTACCCTGACAGCAGTTTCTTTAATCTTTGCTTCTCTCATTCTTTCAACAACTCTGTAAACCCTAAATTCTGTATTAAACTCCTGATAGCAGGAACACAGAATAGCATCTGTTTTTGTAACTGACTGATACAATTGTTAGTACCAGATGTGGTCCTAGAGAAATAGGTACTTAAATATGAGAATCTGGAATTAGTTGTCCAATCTTAAAGAACCAAAAAAAAACCTCACTGCCGTCGAGTGGGATCCAACTCATAGCAACCCCTCCTTGGGTTTCCGAGGTGGTATCACTATGGAAGTAGATTGCCCAACCTTCCTTCCGAGTAGTAGGTAGCAATGACCTCATTGCTAGTAGAAAATATAACCAATTAGCAAATATAATAATATTTAAATATATTTGTAAACATAAATATATTAAATATAAACAAATATAATAAATTAATAAATCCATGGTATCCAGTGACAAAATAGTTACAATCACTGCAATTGCCTGAAACAGAAGAAAAGCTTTGGGAAACTAACCAGCTTTATCAATAGAATGATACAATGGAAATAGAGTACAAGGACAGTGGATGGACTGGCTGCTGGAGATTACAGCAGAGAATCTTGGAAAGAGATTTTAAATTTAAATTCCCAAAACTTGCTATGGATAGAAAACCAAAAGCTTTTATAATTTATTGAAATATATGTATGTGTGTGTATATATATATATTTATGTCCCTTATTTCTTGTGTCATGTATGTTGTTGTCAGGGGTGCCGTTGAGTCAGCTCTGACTCCCAGAGACCCTGTGTACAACAAAATGAAACACTGCCCGGTCCTGCGCCATTCTCTCAATCCCTGCTGTGCTTGATTCCGTCGTCACACCCACTGTGTCAGTCCATCTTGTTGAGGCTTGTCTCAGACCCTCTGCTTTACCAACCACAATATCCTTCTCCAGGAACCAGTCCCTTCTGACAACATGACCAAAGTAGGCGAGAGAGGAAGTCTGGCCATTCTTGCTTCTAAGGAGCATCCTGGCTGCACTTTTTCCAAGACATATTTATTCATTCTTCTGGAAGTCCTTGGAAGCAAGAATGGTCAGACTTTGTCTCACCTACTTTGGTCATATTGTCAGAAGGGACCATTCCCTGGAGAAGGGTATCATGCTTGGTAAAATAGAGGGTCAGTGAAAAGGGGGAGGACTCTCAACCAGATGCATTGACACAGTGGCAGCAACGATAGGCTTGGGAACAACAAGGATTGTGAGGCTGGCACAGGACCGGGCAGTGTTTTGTTCTGTTATACACAGGGGCACTATGAGTTGGAACCTACTCAATGGCACCTAACAACAACATTGTCCAATATTTTGTCCAAAGAATCTTTCAATATTGCAATTTGAAGCTTGAATTTTTTTCTTTAGTACTTTCAGCTTGAGAAATGCTGAGGATATTCTTCCCTTTTGGTTTTCTAATTCCAAGTCTCTGCACATTTCACTATGCTTTACTTTGTCTTCTCAAGCCACCCTTTGGAATCTTCTGATCAGCTCTTTTATTATTTGAGTAATAACCAGAAGGTTGATGGTTCAAACCCACCAGCTACTCCACAGAAGGAAGACTGGGCAATCTGCTTCTGTAAAGATTTACCACCTTGGAAACCCAAGGAGGGTTGCTGTGAGTCAGAATCAACTTGACAGCAGTGAGTTAGGTTTGGTTTAGAATCACAATCCCATGTGTGCAGAGTAGGCCTTCACCCCATAGAGTTTTCAAGGCTGTGATCTTTTTAAAGTGTTCACCAGGTCTTTCTTCTAAGGCACCATCTTTCAGTTAGTAGTAGCGCACTTCAGTTAGTGGCAGAGCACTTAATCGTATGCACCATCCAGGGATTCCCTCAATGTTTATAAGCCACTAATTATCTGAGATTCAAAGAAACGTGTCACCTTGGAATCCCGAGTCCCCACAATCTCTCCTCCCCTCCCAAGCCTCCCTCGTTAATGAGCTCCCCAGGGGTGGTGGATGGAAAGATTGCCTGTCTCCTTGGGATAAGGTTATGTGAAGGGCAATCACCTCCTTCAAGGTCCATACCCCTTCCTTATCTTTTGAAGAAAGCTGAAGGGGCCAGTGATGGTAGCTGTAGATGGGAGTAAGGCTCATATTACTGATACTGGGTACTACACTGAAAGATTACTTCTCTAAAGGAAGAAAGAAAAGTGGCTGAGATGACAAACATACACACAGTTTCCAGAGTGTTGGGAATCCAGTCCTTCCACACCAAGCATGAGGCTTTTTCCTTCTTAAGCTGATATGAGAACTCCACCTCTATCCCCAGCCCCCATTCATCCTGTAATCACCAGAGCCAATGAGGCTGAAGAGAAGATGCATGGACCCTCCAATGGCTACTACCCTGGAGGTCACCATCACTTTCCTGAGTAAGTAGTTGTAATCTTCAACTCCATCACTATACCCAAGTCCTAGAATGCTGGAATATTAAAAACTGAGAAATAATCTTGTATGGCATTCTCTTTTTACAAGGATGAAACCTGAGGCTCAGTCAGGTCATTCAACACTTAACAGGCTACTTCCCTTATTTTCTGCCTAATCCTCCAATTCCATAATCCTTTGCACACTCCT
>NW_006921624.1:2010123-2013225 GCF_000298275.1 Orycteropus afer afer | reverse complement strand
ATGGCCAGACTTTGTCTCACCTACTTTGGTCATATTGTCAGAAGGGACCATTCCCTGGAGAAGGGTATCATGCTTGGTAAAATAGAGGGTCAGTGAAAAGGGGGAGGACTCTCAACCAGATGCATTGACACAGTGGCAGCAACGATAGGCTTGGGAACAACAAGGATTGTGAGGCTGGCACAGGACCGGGCAGTGTTTTGTTCTGTTATACACAGGGGCACTATGAGTTGGAACCTACTCAATGGCACCTAACAACAACATTGTCCAATATTTTGTCCAAAGAATCTTTCAATATTGCAATTTGAAGCTTGAATTTTTTTCTTTAGTACTTTCAGCTTGAGAAATGCTGAGGATATTCTTCCCTTTTGGTTTTCTAATTCCAAGTCTCTGCACATTTCACTATGCTTTACTTTGTCTTCTCAAGCCACCCTTTGGAATCTTCTGATCAGCTCTTTTATTTCATCATTTCTTCCATTTATTTTAGCTACTACCCATTTGACAGCAAGTTTCAGAGTCCATTTTGGTCTTTTCTTTCTTTCCTGTCTTCTTAATGACCTTTTGCTTTCTTCATGTATGGTGTTCTTAATGTCATCTCAAAACTCATCTGGTCTTCAGTCATTAGTGTTCAATGCATCAAATATTTTCTTCAGATGGTCTGTGAATTCAGGTGGAATATAATCAAGATTGTATTTTGGCTCTTGTGAACTTGTTTGAATTTTCTTCAACTTCAACTTCAACTTGCATATGAACAATTGATGGTGTGTTCCACAGTCAGCTCCTGGCCTTGCTTTGACAGATGATACTGAGCTTTTCCATTGCTTATTTTCACAGATGCAGCTCATTTGATTTCTGTGTGTTCCACCTAGCAAGGTCCACATATATAGTCTCCATTTACATTGTTGGAAACAGGTATGTGCAATGAATAAGTTGTTGGTCTGTCATGTGATATCTGACATCATTTCTTTAACGAAGGCCATATTTTCCAACTACTGATGCTTCTTTGTTTCCAACTTTCGTATTCCAATCACCAATAATTATCAATGCATCTTGATTGCATATTTTGTCAATTTCAGACTGCAGAAGTTGGTAAAAAGTCTTCAGTTTCTTCATCTTTGGCTTTAGTGATTGGTGCATAAATTTGAATAATAGTAGTATTAACTGGTCTTCCTTGTAGGCATATGGATATTATCCTATCACTGACAGTACCGTACTTCAGGATAGATCTTGAAATGCTCTTTTTGATGATGAATGTGATGCCATTCCTCTTCAATTTGTAATTCCTGGCATAGCACACCATAGGATTGTCTGATTCTAAATGGACAATACCAGTCCATTTCATCTCACTAATACGTAGGATACAGATCTTTATGTGTTTCATTTCATTTTTGACAACTGAAATTTTCCTAGATTCATACTTTGTACATTTCCACCCTCCAATTATTAATGAACGTTTAAAGCTGACTCTTCCCATTTCGAGTCATACCCCATCAGCAAATGAAGGTCCTGAAAGCTTTACTCTAGCCACATCATTAAGGTCAATTTTTCTTCCCCAGCTGTATTTTGAATGGCTTCCAACCTGTGGGGCTCATCTTTTGACACTATATCACAGTTTCACTGCTATTCATAATGTTTTCCAGTAATACATCAAATAGTGTTTCTCTGCTATTCATAAGGTTTTCCGTGATTAATTTTTTCAGAAGTGGATGGCCCCATCTTTCCAAGTTCTTGTGTCATTGGGTTGAGATTTCTAAAACTCCAAATCCAGAAACTTGTCCTGGGGTAGACTGAATTACAATGGAAATTGAATTCATAGTCCTGTCACTTATATTAAAGTTAGGGCATTACATGGGAAAGAGTGATTCCCTAAGAACTGGAATGGGGACATTTCAGTTGATTACAATAAATCTGAGTACATGAAAGCCCCAAGTGTCACTGAGCCTCCCTGGCTGGTGCCTTAGTTTCCTACAGCTGCAATAGCAAAATACTATGAAGTTGGTGGCTTTAAAGAACAGAAATTTACTGTCTCAGAATTCTGGAGATTAGAGGTCTAAACTTAGGGTATTAGTAAAGGCTATTTTCTCTCTCTCTCTCCCTCTTTCTCTCTGTCTCTCTCTCTCTCTCTCTCTCTCTCTGTCTGTCAAATCTAGGGGAAGATCATTTCTTCATTCCTTATCTCTTTCAAATTCTGGTAGCCCCAGGAATATTTTGGCTTATAGATAGAACTTCACATGGTGTCTCCCTGCTATATGTGACTCTGTCTTCATGGACATCACCTGTCATATAGGATTAAGGCCCACCCAAATCAAGTATGAGTTCATTAACTTAAACTGGCAGTATCTTCAAAGAAAGAACCTATTTCTTCATATTCACAGGTACAAAGATTAGGACTTTAACATATCTTTTGAGGAAATACAATTCAATTCATAACTGCCAGTATACTCAGTCCTTTCTCCTATCTCTAAGGAAGTTACCTGTCCTTTGTCCTAAGGTAAGGGCCTTCCTTCCTGCTCTGAGAGTTTATGATAGCTTGTCCTGGAGCATTAACCTTGCAGGAGAGTGTTGCCTTTCCTCAAGACCAATTTATACCAATCTTCATTGATTCCAGGCCTATAACTAGACTCAAATCATGGCAGAACCAGGGGGAGAAGTGTCAAGTCTTCCCTGAAACATCCCATACACAAAAAAGAACTACAAGATATTGACTATTGTATCAGCAGAAAAACAGGGAGTATTTATGGGAAAGGGAAGAAGGAAAATCATTTTGGTTTGTGTTGAATTTATTGATATGTGTGTACTAACCACAGATTCTGGGTTCAATATATTGATTCAAGTGGCTGAAATTGTGTCTCCTTGTGTGAGAAATTCCTCCATTTAGAACTAAGACCTCTAGATCAGCAGAGTATAGGGTGTGGGAAAAGGAAGCAAAGATTTTGTAAGTAATAAGTGGTTAAGGCACTTGACTGCTAGCCAGAAGGCTGGCGGTTCAAATCCACCAGCTACTCCTCGAAAGGAAGATGGGGCAATCTACTTCTGTAGTGATACTGCCTCGGAAACCCAAGGAGGGGTCGCTATGAGTCGGGTCTGACTCAATGGCACATAACA
>NW_006921624.1:2006706-2008013 GCF_000298275.1 Orycteropus afer afer | reverse complement strand
GGCACTTGACTGCTAACCAGAAGGCTGGCGGTTCAAACCCACCAGCCACTCCTCGGAAGGAAGGTTGGGCAATCCTACTTCCATAGTGATAACTGCCTCGGAAACCCAAGGAGGGGTCGCTATGAGTCGGAGCTGACTCGACGGCACATAACAACAACAACAAAAGAGGAAGAAACCTGAGGTCTCTCCCAATCAGCGTTGCCATCAGGCTCCCTGCTCATCTCCCACCCCTCCTGGGGTGGCCCTGAGTTCCTCAGGAAAGCACAGTTTGGAAAAATGTGAAATAGGCAAATTATAAAATCAGCTGTCTCCAACAACCTATAAATGCCATCCTGTCCCCTAGGAAGTTACACTCTAAATGGAAATACTTATCCATCACACAGTGAGCTTTAGCCATGACAAGCAGTAGCTTAAAGCAGCAGCCATAGATGGTGAAATGACTTAAAACCAAGCCCTGTAGGTAAAAGTTGGAAGATGTAGAAGCCAAGATGCTTCCCCCAAAGAGGAGGCTCAGGGATATGTTCATTGATTTCAGATATCTGAACAGCTACCATGGTATCAGATTCTTCTGTATCTTCAATGCCTATGTTGTTTCCTGGAACTCAGTGAAGATTTGTTGAGTGAAATATAAATCAATCCATCTATTAATGAAAGAAAAGCAAAATCAACATCACTACCAAAGAGTCAAGTCAGCTAACATGACTAACTTTCGTAAGTCATCTTGTTTAAAGATCTCATTTATCTGGCACTTTGAATTCGGACTTAAAGCCTCCAAACTGTAAGAGAATAACCTCCTGTTTGTTCAAGCATCCCATTTGTGGTATATTCCTGTCAGAGGAGCACTAGGTAACCAGAACATAAATATTCTGCTATAATTATTTGTATTTACTTTATAGTTTCATGTATCACAAATAAGTCCATAATTCATCTGGACTCCATCTTTATACATGATGTTAGATAGAAATTCTCTTTGATTATCCTCAATATAAGGGCCAGTTTTCCCAATACAACCAAATGCTCCATCCTTTTGGTTTTTAGTGGCATAATTTTTCTATATTAAGTTCTTATACGAATGTGGTCTCTCAGCTATCTAATCTGTTGCACTGGTCTTTTGTCTTCTTGCACCAAAATCAAGCAATTTCTGTCACTATGGACTTTACTATCTCTGACCTCTGATAAGATAAGTTTCCTCTTCTTACTCTTCATTTTCAAGTTTCATTTAGTTCTTTCTGAATCTTTATTATTTCATGTGAACTTGAGACAAAAGTGATCAAGAACTTCACAAACTTCAACAGGTGTTTCTGTTT
>NW_006921624.1:2005160-2006521 GCF_000298275.1 Orycteropus afer afer | reverse complement strand
CCCGAGGAACTCAGGGCCACCCCAGGAGGGGTGGGAGATGAGCAGGGAGCCTGATGGCAATGCTGATTAGGAGAGACCTCAGGTTTCTTCCTCTTTTAGTGGAGTAATTTTGATTTCTATGTGCTTTATAGATTGAAAGCTGCATAAAAGTAGTATAAAGATATAGCTGAAATAACATGAAATAGCATGTTCACTTTACGCTGGAAAAAATTGAGTCCCAGAGAGGATGTGATTTATCTAATACCACACAACAACATATTATTTCATCCAAGAACATGGAGTTTCTTTCTGTTTATTCTTATTATCTTATTTGACCTTTATTGAAGTTTAAAATGTTGTATAATTTTGTGTGTTCTAAGATAGTTTAATTCTAAAGTTTTAGAACGTTTGTTGTAACTGTGAGTAGTGTGCTCTTTATCATTACATATCATTTGTGGGATAAGGAGCCACTTTCTGAACTTCAGTATCTTGTTACTTGTATCTCTCATGGTTGTTTTCCAGGATGCTACATCTTCTCACATTTCCACTGCGCCCATTCCTACACCTTTGACTCTTCTTGACTTAAGAAGGTGGATATTGTTATTTTTACTGTGTCATTATAGACAAGGAACAGAGATATATCATATTCAGGGTCACAAAATTAGTCAGTAGCAGAGCTGGAATTGAAATCAAGATTCTATCTAATCCTAAAACTCATATTTTTTCTAATTTCAACACCATTTCTATGGAGTTACAACATAGAATATAAGATGGTCTATGTGAATGTCTCCCCTTTTGCACTACACAACTTGGAATACTTTATAAGGTATTTCCTCTGTCAGAATGAAGAGTCTAAGCCAGGACACACACCTAATATTTTTTTAATATATTTTTAAGTTTTATTTATTTTTGTTGTTGTTGTTGTTGTTCAGAATATGCACAGCAAAACATACACCAATCCAACAGTTTCTTCGCGTATGGTTCAGTGAAATTGATCATATTCTTCAGGTTATGCAACCATTCTCATCCTCCTTTTCTGAGTTATTCCTGCCACATTAACTCACTGACCCTTAAGTTTCCTATCTAAACTTTCAAATTGCTCTTCTCACTTTGATTCCCTATAGATAGTTCTTAAAAGAGCATAATGCTCGAGACAGACATTTTTCACTAACTAAGCTAAATTATTCTTTGGTTTTAAGATTCCAGGGGATAGTTTTGGTTTAAAGTCTTAAAAATTATCTCAGAGCAATAGTTTCAGGAGTTCATCCAGATCCCCATGGCAACAGAAAGTCTGGAATCCAATTTTCCCAATATCATTTATTGAAGAGACTCTTCTTTCCCCATTGAATGTACCTAGCACGCCTGTCAAAAATCAGTTGACC
>NW_006921624.1:2002854-2003897 GCF_000298275.1 Orycteropus afer afer | reverse complement strand
TTTTTTTTTTTTTTTTTTTAAGAATCAAGGTTATGTTTGCTTCATAGATTAAATTAGAGAGTACAGTTTTCCCTCACTATCTGTCTAGTTTCTCTAGTACTGCCATAACAGAAATACCACAAGTGGATGGCTTTAACAAACAGGGATTTATTCTCTTACAGTTTAGGAGGCTAGAAGTCTGAGTTCAAAGTGCCAGCTCTAGGGGCTCAGTGAAGGACCCTCAACCTTGGGCTTCAGCTGTGCCTCCTGTTCCAGGCCCACTGGAGCTGGAGGCTTTTTCTGACTTATGTAGCTGCTGGCTGCTGAGGCTGATGAACCCAAGATGGACAGATAAAATGGTATTACCCCAAGATCAGCAGGCAACACATCAGGCCACTGGTTCAAGTCAGAACAATCCAAAGATTGACAGGCAACATGGCAGGCCAAGACTCAGCCAAATGCAGCATCCAGGTGTGCCAAAAAGCTAGGGACATTTCCTTCAGGTATATAAGCTTCTCCTCATATACTGGAAGCATACCACACCCCAAAGACAGCTCCCTAGCTACTCACAGCAGATTGCACCATGAAGGTGATCACAATCTCATTATGAGTAAAAACTACATCCAACAGCTCAGCCACTCAAAACCAAGGCCCAGCCAAGTTGACACACAACCTAAACTATACACTATCCTAAAGTAGAGCATTTCTATGAAGCCTTTCATAAGTTGAAATGGCATAAAGTGAAGAATCAATTACCATTAATTTATACAGGAAATTTTTTTCATGTTCCCAGCCCCCAAAAATAACCTATCAAATTTTACCAAATAACACATAAAACCTAAAATGCCACTAACATATAGGGTTCACACACACTGTTCAAAGCTATGGCAGCTTGATGCTGAGATGCGACATGTGGTTCTGAGGCAATGAGTCTGGGAATGCCAATCTCACTGCTTGCAGTGCATGCTGCCTCTTTAACAGCTCACTGCAAAACAAATGCTGAATGCTAGTTTCACTTTTCACCTTTTTTCATAAAAGCAAAAATCCCCTTCAGATTTCTTTTG
>NW_006921624.1:1998440-1999694 GCF_000298275.1 Orycteropus afer afer | reverse complement strand
ATGTGCTGTCAAGTCAGACCCAACTCATAGCGACCCCTCCTTGGGTTGCCGAGGCAGTATCACTACAGAAGTAGATTGCCCCATCTTCTTTTTGAGGAGTGGCTGGTGGGCTTGAACCACCAGCCTTCTGGTTAGCAGTCGAGTGCCTTAGGCACTAGCTACCAGAGCTCCCGACACAGTAATAAGATCCTAATATTCTAAGAAACTTCAGTTACAACTCAGTCTCACAAGTGTGTGACCATGATCGAGTCACTAAATTTCTCTATGCCTCACTTGTCTCATCTACCTAATGAAGATAATAAAACTACCTCACTGCGTGGCTGTGGATGTCAAATGGAAAAATTCTAATCTACATTTAGTCACTTTGAGTAATTTGCTTAACTTCTCTGAACTGAAGTTACCTAGTTCTGAAATCATACTGCTTGTACTGGAAGCTCGGATATACCACTAACCAACTCTGTGATCTTGAACAGTAAACTCACTGTGTCTCAGTTTTTCATTTGCCAGTGGATTGTTATGAGAATAAAATGATATAAATGCTTCAGAACATATATTATTTATGTGCTAGGTGCTTATAGCAAACCCCCAGTAGATGTCAAAACAAACAAACAAGAAAAACCCCCACCAGAGCTCCCCAGTAGATGTCAGTCACTATAATAAATATTATATGAAAATAATTTTATGGTTACTTTTCAACTAACATTCCATGTTTTGTAATGGAATAGGACTAGTCAGACTACACCCCAATGAGTTCAATCCAAGGATTTCTTGAATTTCAGTATCAATTATTCCACCTTTAGGGTTTTGTTACTGTTACCAATTTTCTTAGAGATTCCAGTAGGTACAGAAAAAGCCTGTCTCAATTATTGTAACATGATGCTCACTGAATTGGATCCCTCCTTTTTCCATCCTTCCTTCCTCAATCCCACTTTCTGTCATTGTCAGAAACATTAAAATAATTCCACTATCAAAAATGTCTCCACTGGGAACAGTCTTCAGCCCTTCAAACTTCTGAAATACAAACTAAGTCTGATGGACGTGAAGAGAATTTGGGAGAAATTGAGAAGACTGTATATAAAAGAATAAAGAGGAAAATGTAACAATCTCAATGAGAAAAAGAGAGGATGTGGCAGAAGATGAAATGGGGCTTTAAATGACTAAGCTTTTCCAAGGGTCTCCCCTGAAGCAAAGCACAAAACGATGGGACATATTCACCAATAGGTTAATAATTATTACCCAGTGAGCTAGCTATTT
>NW_006921624.1:1995153-1996384 GCF_000298275.1 Orycteropus afer afer | reverse complement strand
CTCCAATGGACAACTTTGGTTCAAGGATCCCACACTGGCCTGGTGGAAACTTTCATGGTGCTTTGTTGCAGTTCAATGTTCTTCTTATCCCAATCCTCTTTTCTGCCATGTGTGTCAGACTTGTATCATAGCCTGAAGCCCCTTGCTGGTTGCATCAGCTCTCTCCCCAATATACCTCCTCTAAAAATCAATGAAAAGTATCTTATACAGTTTCAGCAAATTCATTATGTTGCAAAATAGGACCTGGATTGACATGTGGCTATTTAAAAATATATCTCATTTCACTTGGTATTCATCCATTTACTTGCCAAGATAATACTGTATTTGGTTACAGTGTGAAGCCTCAGAACCCCTTGTGGTATCACATAATAGATAATATATGAACAATATTCCTTTCTAAAATTGGAAATATTCTGAATTCCAAAATGAAAAAGCCCTAAATGTGTTGGATAGGGGAGTGTGGATCTTTATTATATTGTTTTTGTGTGCTGTCAAGTAGCTTTCTACTCATAGCGACACTGTTAAGTCAGAGTAAAACTGCCCCCACAGGATTTCCTAGGTTGTAATCAAACTCACCAGCCACTCTTCGGAAGGAAGGTTGGGCAATCTACTTTCGTAGTGATACTGCCTCGGTAACCCAAGGAGGGGTCAGTAGGAGTCAGATCTGATTCAACAGCAGTGAGTTTGGTTTTTTTGGAATCTTTATAGGAGCAGATTGCCAGGTCTTTTCTCTCATAGTGCCACTGGTAGAGTCAAACCGCTAACCTTTAGGTTAGCAGCTGAACTCTTAGCCGTTAAGCCATCAGGGCACCTTACCTTTACCATACAATGGTGAAAAAGAATGACTTGTGGGTACAAGTATCAACATGAATCAATGTCAGAACACCTTCATTTAATATTCGTGAACTTCCTGGGAGTCCAGCCAAAAGTCAATGCAAATCTGCCCTCCCCAAGCCCCTGGCTGTAGCCAAGACATTTTAACTGTGTAATGACAGGACCTAGGACCCCCGTACTGTGTATAGAAAATTCATTCACAGCCCACTCACTCATAAGTGTC
This sequence comes from Orycteropus afer afer, assembly GCF_000298275.1. Classification (NCBI taxonomy): domain Eukaryota; kingdom Metazoa; phylum Chordata; class Mammalia; order Tubulidentata; family Orycteropodidae; genus Orycteropus; species Orycteropus afer. The sequence continues at coordinate 1,995,327 of NW_006921624.1, read as the reverse complement.
TTTTAGAATCATTCTATGCCACTACCCAAAGACAGTGACAGTCTCTCCACAGCAATTAGTTAATTATATCCTGTTTTATTTTTTTTTTTAATTAACTCTCAGAATTATTTGGGGTGCATTTATTTGGCTTCATTTTACAATTGGGGCTTTCAGAAGTTAAGTGATTTGAACAAG
>NW_006921624.1:1993154-1994398 GCF_000298275.1 Orycteropus afer afer | reverse complement strand
CAAAGACCATGACATTAGCACATGCTGCCATTGCCTGTTCATGTGTTCATCCTTCCACAACATATAAATGCACAAGGTAGAATTTCTCACTTTGGAAGCTCTGGTGGCGTAGTGCTTAAGACATTTGACTGCTAACCAGAGACTGGCGGTTCAAACCCACCAGCCATTCCTCAGAAGGAAGATTGGGCAATCTACTTCCGTAGAGATACTACCTCAGAAACCCAAGGAGGGGTCACTATAAGTCGCAATCGACTCCACAGCAGTGAGTTTGGTTTTGGTATCATGTTGTTGTTGTTGTTATGTGCCATCGAGTCAGACCAACTCATAGCAACCCCTCCTTGGATTTCTGAGGTGGTATCACTATGGAAGTAGATTGGCCAACCTTCCTTCCGAGGAGTGCCTGGTGGGTTTGAACCACCAGCCTTCTGGTTAACAGTCAAGTGCCTTACGCACTACTCTACAGTCCCAAAAAAAATCTTCAACTGATTCAGGCATTTTGTTTTTTTCAATGTCCTATGTGGTAGGTTTATATCTACATCTTATATTTGATAGAAATGAAACTCAGAAGAATAAACAGAAACAGGGAATGAGTTTTAGAGCTTGGAGGCATGTTGTCTAACATTTTTCAATCTTCAGACATCCTGAGTTCCATTTTATCTACTACTCTTACTACTAACAATGGTAAGAACTACTATTACAACTTTTTGAAGGCCTACTCTGTTCTAATGCACTGAATATACTTCCATCTGATTGATTATTTACAATAACTACATAAAGTATGCCCTTAGTTTACAGACTAGAAAACTGAAGGTCAGCGAGGATAAGAGGGTAAGTTGCTCTTACCATCAGTAAGAGCAAATAAAGGATACCTATCTAATCTAAAGACCTCAAAGCCAACACACCTAATGACTGATGATGTTGATAATGATGTTGATGATGGTGATAATAACAATCCTTTTATTTGTTAAATGTTACTGAGTTAATAAATCTCTTTTATTCACATTAACTTATTTGATGGGTCTTCAAAAACAAAAAAAGAAAAAGTAAATATGCTCATCAAACCAAGAATGCCTAAGTCTCAGCTATGATCAATCTGTGTAAATTGTTACCCCATTCGCCTCCAAAATACACACACACACACACACACACACAACTCTGCTTATCACATGCAAGTAAGATATTACTGAAGATAATTCAGAAACGTTTGCAGCAGTATATTGACAGAGAACTTCCAGAGGTTCAAG
>NW_006921624.1:1988605-1992033 GCF_000298275.1 Orycteropus afer afer | reverse complement strand
CTATGAGTCGGAAACGACTCAACGGCACTTAACAACAACAACAACAACATATATCCCCAAGATTATCTCATCCAAACTTTAGAAGCCAATGAAATAGGTTGTTTTCCTATTTTAAAAGGAAAGGGGAACTAAGACTAAGGAAGTTTCTTCCTACCTATTCTCCAGTTCAACCTCATCCAGGAGGTCTACAGGACAACGTATTAGACAACTAGATTGCAAAGTTCACCCCATCCATGTTTCTAATTATCATCATCCAGGATTCTCACTGCTGTACATGTTTACATGTGGTCACCAAAATACACCATGACCTTTGAATAGAGCACAGAAAAACAAACCAAAGTCTTTGAATAATAAACTTCCTGGATACTCTATATTCTAACTTTTTCCTTCAATTGTCTTGTTTTAAATGGGAATTAGAAATCGAACCACCATCTCTGACTTCCTTCTCCTTGGCTTCTCTGAGCACCCAGAGCAGCAGCCTCTTCTCTTTGGGCTTTTTCTGGTCATGTACTTAGTTACCTTGTTGGGGAACCTGCTCATCATCCTGGCCATCAGCTCTGACACACACCTCCACACACCCATGTACTTCTTTCTGGCCAACCTGTCCTTCATTGAGACCTGCTTCACCTGCACCATTGTCCCAAAGGCGCTAGTGAATATCCAGACACAACATTATACCATCTCCTACACCGGGTGCCTTGTGCAGATGTACTTCTTCATGGCATTGACCCTGATGGATGACTCCTACTGGCTGTGATGGCATATGACCACTACGTGGCCATCTGTCTTCCTCTCCACTACACCATGATCATGCATCCCCAGCGTTGCCTGCTGCTGGTGGCAGCATCCTGGCTTTGTTCCCACCTCCTGGCCTTCTCACTTACTTTCCTGATGTCTCAGTTCTTTTTCTGTGCCTCCCATTCCATTCCACACTTTTTCTGTGATGTACCCCCACTTCTAAAACTTGTCTGTTCAGACACCCATATCTATCAGGTCACAATGTTAACTGAAGCAGTTGTCTCAGGCATGATTCCTCTCACCTGTGTCCTGTCCTCTTACGCCCATATCATCCATACCATTGTCAGGATCCCTTCTTCTGGAGGGAAGAACAGAATCTTCTCTACCTGTGGCTCCCACCTGTCAGTGCTCACTGTCTTCTATGGGACCCTCTTTCTTGTGTATTTCCGGCCCTCATCCTCCTACTCAGCAGATATGGGAATGGTTGTATCTGTGATATACACAATGGTCACCCCCATGCTGAACCCCTTTATCTACAGCCTGAGGAACAGGGACATGAAGGGAGCTTTATGGAGACTTCTTGGCTGAAGAAAATGCTCTGCCCTGTAAAAGGCCCTTCCCCAGAGAAGTAGCTAAAATGTCTTCCTCCTTGGACTTCATCGTGATTTTGAAACATCAGCAATCACTACTTAATTTGGTGGATGTAGATATCTGTGGTAGTTAAAGTTTGTGTGTCAACTTGGCTAGGCCTGGTTGAGTGGCTGGGCAGCTGGATGTAGTTATTCCCCCATGGTAAGATTGGTAATTATGTCCATGGTTGAATGTATTGGAGCAGCTGAGTAGCTGCCTTTGGGTATGTGGTCTGCTTCCCATATATAAGAAACAGCTTTGGGAATGTTCTCTAGCTTATGGCACACTTGAAGCCTGCATGTAGCCATGTCATTGTTCAGCAGCTTGCCATGCTCTGCCGACCTCGGGACTTACAATGGACTTGAATTAATGGCCTGTCGTGTCGTTTGGTAACATCTGGACTGTGCCATTTTATTTGTCCACCTTGGGCTTGTTAGCCTCAGCAGCCATTAGTTGCCTGGAGTGAAGAGATGTCTTTAGCTTCAGTGGGCCAGGACCAAGAGGCAGAGCTGAAGCGCAAGGTCGAGGGGCTTTCACCCAGTCCCTAGAGCCTCCAAACTGTAAGAGAATAAACTCTTGTTTGTTCAAGCCATCCCATTTGTGGTATATTCCTGTCAGAGTGGCACCAGGTAACCAGAACAATATCCAAGTGAGCAGTGGTGATTCAGGGGTCAGATTCTCACCTGCCAAACAGGAGATCCAGGTTTGATTCCTAGTCAGTGCACCTAAGCACAGCCACCACCCACCAGTCAGTGGACGTTTGCACGTTTCTGTGATGCTGGACAGGTTTCAGTGGAGCTTCCAGACTAAGACATACTAGGAAGAAAAGACTGGCAATATATTTGCAGGGGAAAAAAAAATCAGCCAATTAAAATCCTATGGATCCCAACAGTCTGATTCCATTGTATGTGGGTTCACCATAAGTCAGGCCCAACTTGATGGCAGCTAACAACAACAATGAATATCCTAGCAAATTCAAACCATAGAGTAGGGAACAACCAAAAGAATGACCTCAACCAAATCTCGGGTTCTAGGAAGAACTCAAGTTATCATCCTGGTCTATGAATAACCCACCTACCCACAAGAAATGCCTAGGGAGGATCAAGAGCTCTGAGTTTCAGACCCCAATTCCAAGCCTAACCTTGGAAGAATTCATTCACAGAAAATGACCTCCACACAGAGAAGGCTGAACCAAGAAGATACCTATTTACTGGAATTAGAGAGCAATAATTATTTCAGAGGAGGTAATGAGGTCCAGATAAATCAGGGTGATCCAATATCACACAACTGGGATTAGACCTAAGACTCTGGCAACTAGTGTCATTAGTTATGACAAGTCCTTGACTCTTCAGTTTTAAAATTCAGGTTTCTTTTGTTTGCCTTTCCTGAAAAACAACACATGCTTATTATAGTGCATTTGAAAAATATAAACAAGTATTAGAAATGGAAATAAGATTTATCATAACTCCTTTTAAAGACCCCACTGTTAATATATTACATCATTTGTCTTCTGTTTTTCTAATTGCTTTTGTCTTTTACTTTGTTGAGAAAATACTGCAGATACAATTATATATATCTTTTTTTACTGATCTTATAGGATGAGTTGTATCCATATTATTATTTAATTTACATAAATATTTGGCCCTCAACCTTTATGATTACATTACAACCAAGATCCATGATTTATACAATCATTTCATTATTGATGGTGATTAGGATATTTCTAAGCTTTCACTATTATAAATAACAATGCAATGAAAGTCTCTGAGAAGAAATCACTTTTATATTTCATATTTCATAGTCTGTTACCTTTAATATTTGCAAAAACCAAAACCAAACTGAGTGTCATCAATTCGGATCTGACTCATAACAACCACTACTTGGGTTTCCAAGGCGGTATCACTACAGAAGTAGATTGCCCAACCTTCCTTCCAAGGAGTGGCTGGTGGGTTTGAACTGCCAGGCTTCTGGTTAGCAGTCAAATGCCTTAGACACTACACTACCAGAGCTCCCTTAATATTTGCAGAAGGAGAATATGTTAGTAAAAGTATTTTTAGGGT
>NW_006921624.1:1987451-1987975 GCF_000298275.1 Orycteropus afer afer | reverse complement strand
TATATATATATATATATATATTATGCACTCCCACTTTAAAGCATACCTAAAAATAAATTCCAGGGAAATTAAAGCTCTAATAGTGGTAAGTAAAATTACAAAATTTTAAAAGAGAATGTTAGAAAATGTCTTCCTGAATCCAGGGAAGAAAGAGTTTCTTTAACCAGACACAAATAAAGCACTAAGAAAAAAGGGAAAATATTAATTCAATCTAACTAAAATAAAATAAATTGGGGAGATCTGAGTGAGCTGGTAGTGTGAGTAGCTCTGTGCTCCCATTTCTACATACAAACACACAAAGACATACACAAAACATAAAAAGGAGAAACTGGCAGAATAAGCCCTGTCAGAACTCTAGAAACCAGTCAAAGGCTGGTTATAGCAACTAAGCAAAACTTGAATCAAGAAAAATGTGATATCAAAAGAATAGGAAAGCTGGTCCAATGGAGCCTGGTGTAACCACTGAGACTATGGCCCCTAGCTGCCCTTCAGGTCTGGAATTGAACCCACAACTGTGGTTTCCA